>NC_056751.1:592409791-592477291 GCF_019279795.1 Protopterus annectens
AAAAGTAATTGTGGCATTGTGGCATGCACATAGACCCAGTCACAGATATATATACCCTGTTAAATAGGTAAATTAACTGGTCTGTAGACCTTTTCCTGTCACAACTAAAAACCAAAAGGCATAGAGAACAAATACAGAAAGTGTTGCAAGTCCAATGTCACAATAAATGACATGCAATGCCATAAGCAACATCACAAATTCTGTTAATAAATACATATACACACATATCTGTCTATATATATATATATATATATATATATATATATATATATATATATATATATATATATATCACTGTAAATAGATATACACACACACATGGGTGCAATTCATTTTGTTGAGAACTGCTGTAGCTGAGAGCAGATTTTGCTGCAGGAATTGTCAAGTGCTGCATTTATCATTTTATACTATACATTATAATCAAGTGATATACTGTTAGCTATAGCATAAACGCATATGTTTTACTTTGGTCACAGGATTGTGAATGTGAAATTAGTACATATAAATAAAAGGGAGTAAGGCTGGAGCACCCAAACTGGGGGAGGGATATGAGGATCAATGCTTTAAATAGTTATGTTGGGATTACTGTGGGAATTGTGCATGTTTTTATGGAATGGCTGTTGCAAAGATACCTTACTTTCATTTCCATACTCTGTACAGCTTTGGCACAAATCTACAAATAATACATAGACCTGCATGTAAGTTAACATGGAATAGACAAAGCACGATAACTTGCATACAGGCCTATGCATTATTTGTAGATTTGTGCCAAAGCTTGCAGAGTATGGAAATGAAAGAAAGATATCTTTCTTTGATGAATGGTATAAAATTATGATATGATAAATATGAGCAAGGAACTTTATTTTTTAAGTTTAAATTCTTTGGCTTATTTGCAGTTTCTAGTATTTGGGAGGGTGCCCCAAAGTTTGAGATCAAGAGTGGAAAAGAAGTGTTCTATGGATTTTATTTGTTTTCCCCCCATCTTTGTTATGAACATAACGGCATGATTGATGCATAGTTTTTACTAGTGGAATTGTTTCAAGTACTGGTGGTGAATCAGAACTGAGTATCATGAAAATGAGCTCCACAAGCTTATTTTCAAGTCCAGGGCATTGTTCTCCTTTAAATCAGCTCTATCAGATTTTTGTTTTGATCCTTCTTGTGATAAACTCCAAATCAACAGATCAGAGGTAAGTACCAGGTTAGCTGTCCTTGTGGACCATTTCAAACCTAGCCAGTTTCCTTTTTTGTGCTCAAAATACCCTATCCCATTTGGTTATAAATTGGCCTTACCCATCCCTTAGTCAATAATTACCCCTTACCCCTTTAATCAACATGTATTTTTCAAAAAGAACTATTAGATCAAAAGACAAACAACTTCTCACCATAAATAAATTGAATAAATCCCCTGGATAAAACCTTTACTCCTACTCACTAATAAAAAAATGGAACTCCTTACCTATAACCAGAAGAAGTATTTCTAACCTATCCACCTTTAAATGCTCCCTAAAAGAATACTTTACAAAATCTTGAACCTGCTTCTGGGCCAATCCTGGCTGAATTTACCCACTATATTTCATTCAACCCCTTCAACCTAAATCACACTCCACTACCCTTCTACAGCCTCTTGCTCCATTCCTTTTTGTTTTTCCCCAACTACCTAACCTTATTTAATTTCATCTCTGCAGACATTTCCTCAATCTCTTTCCACCCTACTCACCTAAGCTGCCTGAAGTCACCCTATCCTGCACTCTTCCTATAATCTCCTTCTCTCCATCCTCTTCCTTCTATAACCATAATATTAACACCTCTCTCATACTATGACATCACTCAATTTCACCTCACTGTCTCTAATCATGTAATCTCTGATATCTCTTTAAATATCTTATTAGAATTGTCTCAGGTCTCATTTACCAAATACTAATCTATGTAACAAATAATATGAATATTGAATTTTTCCTCACATATTTTCTTCAACTCATTATTTTCGTTGCACTCTGCTATGAAACATATGTCCTATATTTTTCTCATTACAACATTCTTTCACTCTCATGTTTGTAATGTAACATGATACTTTGTGATTGAATATATCTGTATTTGCTGTTTTTGTAATGTAACATGATACTTTGTGATTGAAAATATCTGTATTTGCTGTTTTTGTAATGTAACATGATACATTGTGATTGAAAATATCTGTATTTGCTGTTTTTGTAATGTAACATGATACTTCGTGATTGAATATATCTGTATTTGCTGTTTTTGCAATGTAACATGATACTTTGTGATTGAAAATATCTGTATTTGCTGTTTTTGTAATGTAACATGATACTTTGTGATTGAAAATATCTGTATTTGATTTTTGAAATATTGTGATTGTTGAGCTTTTCGCTCTGGGCCTCCACTGAAAATGAGTACTTTCTGGCCTAGTTTGTTTTTTTAATTGCTCCTACAGTGCATTACTTCTATAGTGAAAAAAAAAACTGTCAGTGGCTTGGTTTAACAAAACAGTTTTAGACAGTTACAGTTCATTTGTGAGACAAAAGTACTCATTTGTGTTGGAGCAATAGTGTTGTTGCTCTGAATTCCTGGATGTGTTTTGCTGTTTTCTTGAGTATGTTTTATTGACTCATATACTTCTGTTACCAAATTTGTTGCTTTATTTTTTTTTTTTTTTAATTTTTATTTTATTGGTAGGCAGTGTAAAGCTAGCTACAGTTTACAGCAATTATCCATTGTGTAAGTTTGATGTCATTGCAGTTCTGTCTGAGTTGTAATGTGTGAATTAGTTGCTTAATCTGTATATAGATGCAGTAGACTGGGATCTGATGAAGTGTCGTTGTGATGTTGACCATTGTTTGTGATTAGCTGTAGTTCAACTGTTTAAATTCTTGATCAAACTTTATATATGCATTTATGTATTAAGAAATAATATTCAAATGACATGCATTTTCCCCCTGTCACTCTCATTTTACTGCATAATGCACATGTATTACAAATCTTTGCCTTTTGCCAAACACACAGAGGGTGCAGTTACAAACTAAATCATGTCTTTACTGAAGTAAACTTGTCACAACAACATATTAAGTTTGATAAACCTTTGAAATGCTTTTAGATATATAAAAATTCTCAAACTTAAATAGTTCACTCAAGTTAAATAGCTCTCAGTTCTCAAATTTATTTATACTGAGTATAGAAGCCTTACTCACTTGTATCTCTGACCTTTTTTCAAGTTATCTTTCTTCAGACTGTTTGGCTTCTCTAGTTTTGGACAGGACCTTGCTCAGTTATCTGACTACCACCTGTGTAACTCTGTTGGGCAGGATCTTGCCTGAATATTAGGATCTTATCTGTACAGCTCCTGTGGAACAGGTTCCACCTTTGTCCCTCTGTAATCCATCAACAGTCAAAGGAAAATGCCTTTGTTGTTGCTGCCAGTTTCCATTCTCCTGGAGACTCGCACCTCCTTCTAGGGTTTCTTTAGCCCCACCTACCAGCTATCTTCTTACATGCCTGATCATTCATATCTTTCTTGCTCCACCACTAGACCATTTTATTGAATGACAGGACAGGTGTTCCAACTCCGCTATATCACACACACGAGCATGCACGCACACATGCACATGCATGTCCATAGATATACTTACAGATATACATATATGCATAGGTGTGTGATAACTAAATAATTCTACAGAGTGTCAAATTAAAATAATTAGCAATTAAGTTCTGTAGGCTCATGAGAAAGAGTTTTAATACTGATATATCACCTGATTATTTGCATGGACCCCTAGTCAGGCTAGAAGAACTCAATTTTAATGTCAAAATTTCAGGTTTAGAGCTTTAGGGAAAAAGAAAACAGTAGCCATTTCTGCACTTTCCAGGGGAATTAGTCAGCCTACAGCCTGATAAGTGCCTAGCTGAAATGGGAAAGTGGGAAGTACAAAAGTACAAAGAAAGGAAAAATCTGCACTTGTAATGGTCATCCCTGAAACTGTGCATTTTAATTGAATCCCTGTAAAACCATTATGGAGTGAAGAGGACTAAATGCAGCACTGAAACCAAAATAACATAAGGTGGGCATGAATGGCTACTAGTATTAAGTATCAGTCATGTGATTATATGCTCAGTGTAATGACTATGCAGTGTATTTCTCAATTACTTTATTAGCATTTGATAACTAGAGTAGTGGGATAATCCTAAAAGGATCCCCTTTCAAGCACAGACTGGGGTTACATATGAAACAGATACAAAATGTGTATTTGGTAGAAATACAAAGGAATGTATGAATAAAATAAGATTGTAGTGCAGCACCTCTCCCTGCAGCAGTTTGCTGAGTTATGCTCCTGTGTCATTAAGGGAAACATGGTCATGCACTTTTCCACAGGGGCAACATTTCATTACCTAGGAACCTGCATGACTATGAATTGCTCTATTGAGCATCTCAATATTTGTCAGTATAGAAGGAGATGGTCAACAGACCACGTTGCTTTCCCAGGGATGGTCGGCACCTCTCCCCTCTAGGCTTTCAAATATTAGCTGAAACATTGTCCTTCCCAGTAGTACCTGTTATAGGTAATGTCAAACTGAAAGTGCTTTCAACGTAGCAAATCAAAACTAAAAAAATCTAAAGCTGTTTCTGCTTATTGCTAAGACTCTAAAAATAAAAACTCCACTTCCTACAAGCTCTCCTCGCCATAGAGAATGCTGACATCTGTGCAGTCACTGAGACATGGTTTAGAGTAATGGAGAGCACACTGGCAGTGCAAAGTTATAATGCCTTCCACACATTTAGACCAGCTGCTACACAGACAGGGACTAAAGGTGGAGATGTCTCAATTTACATAAAAAATAAATATACCTCAAGGCTGGTCAAACAAGACAATGCTTTTGAGCTTCTCCACATTCAAATCACCATAAATTAAATCCCATACTACTTCCTTGCAAGCTATAGGTACCCCCGCTATGTCCCAAGAAACCCATAACATGTATTTAAACTTATTGGAAACACTCACCAACCAAACCAATACCATATTCATTGTTGACTTTCATTACCCCACTATTAACTGGGAATCATATACAACAAGAAACGTACAGACACAGAAATTCTTGGATTTTGTAAACACAAACTCCCTGGAACAGACTGTCAATACACCAGCCAGGGGTAGGAATATATGTGATCTGGTCCTTACTAATATGGGAGAGTAGTGGACACCCCACTAATGTAATGCCTTCTCTGATCTGATAAAATTGGGTGTCACAGTGGTGCAGTGGTTTGAGTTGTCACCTCACATCAAAAGGTTCTCCGGTTCGACTCTCGGCTGGGGTGCCTTCTGTATGGAGTCTGCATCTCCTCCCTGCATTTGCATGGATTTTCTCCTGGTGCTCCATTTTACTCCCACATTCCAAAGACATGCATCTGGACCATTTCTCCCCAGGCCTCTGCTGAAATTGGACTCTGTCCTAGTTGGACTTTCCTGGTAAACAAATGTTAAATAAATAAAAATAAGGTTAGACCACAAAATGGTCTCTTTTGAAGTAAAAAAAATAAAACCTGTAACCCCAGCTAACCTGGAATATTGAATAACTACTCTAAGGCTACCTTCCTACTATTAAGTGATAACCTGGTAACATTTCAAGCCCCCAAAAAACTGAGAACACTGCTGCCAATGTGAAACTGTTCACAGGAACCCTATACAAGCATGTTAATAGTTGCATAGAGGTAACTGTACCCACCAAGAAGAAGTACAGAACTAACTCAAAAAACAAGTCACAAATTCAAAAGGCTGTATAACAGAAGGCGGAAAATCATGGCAAAAATTAGGAGGTGCAGCACCCAGCAGGATAAAAGCACTTTCATCAAACTAAATAAACAACTCAGAGGACATATAAAGTCTAGGAAAAATACAAGGCACAAGCAACTGTTCAAAATGAAGACACAAGTCCAGGCAACTGTAGAGTCGTCACACCAATTTAATAAAACTAAAAACTTGAAGCGCTTTTCGTTTGCAGTCATGCAAACTTCATCAGAAGTACAAACACACAAAGTTAAGCCATCCTTAAATAATCACTTGATCAAAAAAAACGCAGGACAATCAGTTAATTAATTACTTAAAAAGACATTTCCAAAACTGCATAAAATGTGTCAGAAACTATTTATCAAAAAATTACATTTATACAGGTGCTGTATATTAAATTCTGTGAAGAATGAAGGTACATATTAAAAAACTTTGTACATGTTAAAAAACTTTAAATAAACAAGCCCATTAACCCTAATTTAAAGTACCCGTGAATACTATGAAAATAAATACCAATGATATTGCCAAATTAACAATAAAAAATTGATTCAAGAGTTTGATGGAAACATTCACCTTTGCAAACTCTTGAGTTTGAGAACACTACTAATAGAGCATGCCTCATTTAATCCTGCAAAGTTATATGCATTAAGTTTGATCTGCCACTTTAATTCTAATTCTTCAAGTTTGAGAGGAAAAGGGCCCCCTCTAGCGTCCTGCAGAACATAGTCAATGGTTATAAATTTGAATTGGTGATTCACATTCAAATGTATGTGCTTAGCTAGCGCATTATCAAGCTTATTATGGCTAACAGCGTATAGATGCTCATACATTCTGTCCCGGAGTCTGCGCTCCGTTTTACCCACATAAAATGCAGGACAGTGTGTACATCTCGCCAAATAAACTGTAAATCTAGAATTGCAATTAAACCTTGATCTTAGTTTGTGTTGATAACCATTAACAATAAACGAGTTAGTTACATCCACGTGTTTACAATAGTTACAATTCTCACATTTACTGATCCCCACTATTCTAGGGGTCCTAATATGCTGCTTTTCTAATAGATCTTTGAGATTCCTTCCACGTTTAAACACTATGGTTGGAGAGCTACCAGGTTTATTAAACAGTGTCTGATTACATCTAAATAATTCCCAGTTTTTCCGCACTGTTTTAACACAGAGGTTACTTTGTGTGCTAAATGTAGTTACAAAACTACAATGTAGTGGTTGAATGCTATGTGGAAGGGACTCACTGTGACTTGTAGCCACTGATGTATCTAAGACCATTGGGCTGTTACTGCCAGTTGGTCTAACGTCTGAAATGGGCTTAAAGGTCAGATTTGCTCTTTTGTAGTATACTTCTTCAATTAAAGCATCCAACAAAGATTCCGGATAGCCACGGTGTAAAAACAGATTTTTCAGGAACAAACATTCTGTATGGAAATCTTCATCCTGGCTAGTGATACGAGAAGCCCTAACCAACTGGCCTTTGATGACAGACCTTTTTTGATGGGAAGGATGACAGCTACAAAAGTGAAGAAAGGAATTAGAATAAGTACCTTTCCTAAAAATTTGAGCAGTGTAACAACCCAATGTTCTATTTTTAGAAAGCCAAATATCCAAGTATGATATAGCGTCAGTACTAAAATTAGAAGTAAAATGCAAAAATTCAGTTGTCTCATTAAACTTGTCCACTAACTCATGCCCTGCCACTTCATCACCTTTTAATAATACAAATATATCATCCAGGTATCTAGTGTAATATGCCAAGAATTTGGAAACATTCTTATCATTTAGTACAAATTTAGATTCCCAGTGTGCCATAACTAAGTTGGCCACACTTGCTCCACATGGGGAGCCCATTGCTAAACCTACTTTTTGCAAATAAAACTGGTTGTTGAACATAAAGAAATTATTAGTAAGTGTTAAGTCTAATAATTCCATCACTAACGAAATGTCCAAACTCGAGGCACCGTGTTTCTTCATCATTAGAGCTACCCATTCTATGCTGACTTGGTGTGGAATACATGTATAAAGGTCTTTGACATCAATTGTCAAGAAGTTGGGGTTTTCAGTATATTCCAAGGTGTTTATTTTGGCCAAGAAGGACCAAGAGTCCTTACATACTTGGTCTTCTAAAACCACATATTTCTGTAACATTGAGTCAATAACCTTAGCACAGGCATAGGTTGGAGAGCCTTGACTATCTACGTAAACCTGATAAAGGAGGTGGGTTAGTAGTTTTTGATAAAACCAATTACATTGAACGGATGGATAGGTTATTGGGTAGTGATGCATATCAGAAGAGTTCTAGGTCAGAAGTTAACAGGGCTTATAACTTAATTAGGATATGTATTAATGACCTATTTATTGAAGGCCGTATGGAACAAGCATTACTCAATTACATGGTCACTTCATTTCCTAAATATCCGTCCTTGTTCGGCATTCCAAAAATTCACAAGGATTTGGTTGACACACCCATGAGGCCACTCGTAGATAGTCGAGGCTCTCCAACCTATGCCTGTGCTAAGGTTATTGACTCAATGTTACAGAAATATGTGGTTTTAGAAGACCAAGTTTGTAAGGACTCTTGGTCCTTCTTGGCCAAAATAAACACCTTGGAATATATTGAAAACCACAACTTCTTGACAATTGATGTCAAAGACCTTTATACATGTATTCCACACCAAGTCAGCATAGAATGGGTAGCTCTAATGATGAAGAAACATGGTGCCTCGAGTTTGGACATTTTGTTAGTGATGGAATTATTAGACTTAACATTTACTAATAATTTCTTTATGTTCAACAACCAGTTTTATTTGCAAAAAGTAGGTTTAGCAAAGGGCTTCCCGTGTGGAGCAAGTGTGGCCAACTTAGTTATGGCACACTGGGAATCTAAATTTGTACTAAACGATAAGAATGTTTCCAAATTCTTGGCATATTACACTAGATACCCGGATGATATATTTGTATTATTAAAAGGTGATGAAGAGGCAGGGCATGAGTTAGTGGACAAGTTTAATGAGACAACTGAATTTTTGCATTTTACTTCTAATTTTAGTACTGATGCTATATCATACTTGGATATTTGGCTTTCTAAAATAGAACATTGGGTTGTTACACTGCTCAAATTTTTAGGAAAGGTACTTATTTTAATTCCTTTCTTCACTTTTCTAGCTGTCATCCTTTCCATCAAAAAAGGTCTGTCATCAAAGGTCAGTTGGTTAGGGCTTCTCGTATCACTAGCCAGGATGAAGATTTTCATACAGAATGTTTGTTCCTGAAAAATCTGTTTTTACACCGTGGCTATCCGGAATCTTTGTTAGATGCTTTAACTGAAGTATACTACAAAAGAGCAAATCTGACTTTTAAGCCCATTTTAGACGTTAGACCAACTGGCAGTAACAGCCCAATGGTCTTAGATACATCAGTGGCTACAAGTCACAGTGAGTCCCTTCCACGTAGCATTCAACCACTACATTGTAGTTTTATAACTACATTTAGCACACAAAGTAACCTCTGTGTTAAAACAGTGCGGAAAAACTGGGAATTATTTAGATGTAATCAGACACTGTTTAATAAACTTGGTAGCTCTCCAACCATAGTGTTTAAACGTGGAAGGAGTCTCAAAGATCTATTAGAAAAGAAGCATATTAGGACCCCTAGAATAGTGGGGATCAGTAAATGTGAGAATTGTAACTATCGTAAACACGTGGATGTAACTAACTCGTTTATTGTTAATGGTCATCAACACAAACTAAGATCAAGGTTTAATTGCAATTCTAGATTTACAGTTTATTTGGCGAGATGTACACACTGTCCTGCATTTTATGTGGGTAAAACGGAGAGCAGACTCCAGGACAGAATGTATGAGCATCTATATGCTATTAGCCATAATAAGCTTGATAATGCACTAGCTAAGCACATACATTTGAATGTGAATCACCAGTTAAAATTTATGGCCTTTGACTGTGTTCTGCAGGACGCTAGAGGGGGCCCTTTTCCTCTCAAACTTGAAGAATTAGAGTTAAAGTGGCAGATCAAACTTAATGCATATAACGTTCCAGGATTAAATGAGGCATGCTCTATTAGTAGTGTTCTCAAACTCAAGAGTTTGCAAAGGTGAATGTTGCCATCAAACTCTTGAATCAATTTTTTATTGTTAAGTTGGCAATAACATTGGTATTTATTTTCATAGTATTCATGGGTACTTTAAATTAGGGTTAATGGGCTTGTTTATTTAAAGTTTTTTAACATGTACAAAGTTTTTTAATATGTACCTTCATTCTTCACAGAATTTAATATACAGCACCTGTATAAATGTCATTTTTTTTTATACATAGTTTCTGACACGTTTTATGCAGTTTTGGAAATGTCTTTTTAAGTAATGAATTAACAGATTGTCCCATGTTTTTTTGATCAAGTGATTATTTAAGGATGGCTTAACTTTGTGTGTTTGTACTTCTAATGAAATTTGCATGACTGCAAACGAAAAGCGCTTCAAGTTTTTAGTTTTATTAAATTGGTGTGACGACTCTACAGTTGCCTGGACTTGTGTCTTCGTTTTGACATATAAAGTCTACCAAAGCCAAAATATGAGGTAAATTTGGTCTCCCAGGCCAAGGACAACCACAAAGCATTCTTTAGCTATGTCTGCAACCTCAAAAGCAATATATGTAATAATAGCATGTAGAGCTCATTGTTAATAGAGCTACCTATACCAAGCAAGAAGATATAACAAATCTACTGGCTGACAAATTCAGGTACAGCTTTACCCCCCTCTTCCCCTCAACCTTCCTTCATGAAATACTATCAAATATCACCGCCCCTGCTATCACTAGGGAACAGCCCCTTAATGCTTGCTCTAAGGTCAAGAACACTGCATCCATGGACCCAGACAATACCCCAGGATGCTGTCTAGATAGCATGATACATGACCTATCAGAGCCTTTGGAATTGCTATTTAACTGTAGCCTCCAAACAGGCTTTGTGCCTCACAAATGGACAACAGGAGCAGTCATCTCTCTCTGTACAAAGGTGGGCCATCTACAGACCCTGGAAACTACAGACACATAAGTCTAACTAGTCTCATATGCAAAGCCATGGAAAGAATTATGATGAAAATGATCAATAATGACACAGGAAACATTCAGACACAGGACCCAACCCAGTCTGATTTCGTCAAGGGCAGGTCATGCCTACTCAGCCTGGTACACTTCTTTGAAAAGGTCACTAAAGTAATGGATGAAGGCAAAATGGTTCACACTGCCTACCTTGAACTGGCCAAAGCATTTGACTCAATACCCCACTCGGGCATTGTTGACAAACTCAAGAGGTTAGGTATAAACCCTTATGTCACCCGATGAACAGCCAGCTGGCTCACAGACAGGACTCAAGAAGTTAGAACTGGAGAGTCTACCTCTACAAAGAGGCCAATTGCAAGTGGAGTCCCTCATGGATAGCTCCTGGGACCACTCCTTTTTGACATTTATTTCTCTGAAGTCAAGGCCAATGTCAATGGCCTCTGGCTGACTAAATTTGCAGATAATTGCAAATTAGGAACAGTCATAAACTCCTCCATCGATACAAATGTTCTCAAGGAAGGGTTGACACAGACAAATAACTGGTGTCAGAGCTATGGACTCAAACTAAGTGCCAAGAAATATATAACAGTATCCTTCAGGAAGGCATCTACCCCTGGTAACTATCAGATTGACAACACACTCCTAAGGGTTGACCCAGTAGTCAGAGACTTTGGGACATACAAACACAGTAATCTAGCTAAAGTAAACAGGAAATCATATTATGCTGTGCAACTTATAAACAAAGATATGGCATCCAAGTCCAAGGAAATCATTGTTCCACTGCATGCGACATTCATGGGACCTATCATTGACGTACAATGTCCCATTTGGTATGTACCTAACCAGGCTTATCCAACAACTGGAACATCTACAGAGGCTTCTCACTAAAAGAATACAGGGTGTAAGTAACACATCCTATGCAGATCACTTCAAGGCCCTATCCCTGTGTTCTGTCTCCTACAGGCTGTTCAGGGGAGATCTATGCCTGGCATACAAGACATTGTTAATCCTCACCCTGATGGACCTCCTGCATATAGGCAAAACAAACAGCACCAGAATTGCCCATTTAAAAACTTAAACCTCGTTTGTGATATAAATAGAACCTACTGGAGAGACAGGTATGTATCTCAGATACTACCCCTTCTCTGGAACAGGCCCCCCATCCATGTGAAGCAGAGTAACTTGGACAATTGGATGGAGAACAGGAAATGTATCCCTAGTTTTGCACCAATGTCTCTAATGGACACAGGTAGACAGTAAATGGTTCATCTCCCAGGCACCTGCATGTAAATGTTTCATCTCCCAAGCCCCTGCTTACACTTATCAACAGTATCAGAACTTGTCAGAGATTTGGGATGTATGGCTAAGCTTAAAAAGGCCCTTGTGTTCATTAGCCTAGTAAACACCTATGAACTTATGAACTGTGCAGCAGAGTGCCTTACATACTAACCAGACCCCACACAGGCAGTGACACACACACACACACACACACACACACACACACACACACACACACACACACACACACACACACACACACACACATAGATACATATCTATAAATATATATTTAAACAGATATATGCACAGATACACACACACACACACACACACACACACACATATACATACAGACAGATATCTATAGATATATATTTAGATATATACACACACACACACATACACACACACACACACACACACACACACACACACACACACACACACACACACACACACACACACACATGAACTCTCCCATTCACACAAATCATGACTTACATTGACAATGTGAGCAGGGTAAAGTGGCTCCACTCTGGCCTGCACAGATTCCCATCACTGAAATGCATAGGAGTACTCTCTTATGCATCTGAAGCTCTGTTATGTACACAACTTGGATGTGCACTGGAAAGCACATTCATCAACACCTACCCACAGACTAATGCATTTACTTGCAGTCATGTGAACTTTGTAGTCTGAAAGTGCAAAGCAGTACTTATGAAAAACAAGTTGGGTACAAGGAATTTAGACAGTCTTGCATACTTTGCAAGCTGTCATTGAATATAAGCCAAAGTGTTACAGCGTTTAAAATAAAAAAGGTGCTTATGTTTGATAAATTCAGATTGCAATAAAAGTTAGGATTGATAACTACTTACAAAGTTTCACAATGGCTAAGACGACAAAAGATTTACAAGTCTATTATTCACAAATTACAGTAGCTGGCAAGCTGTGTTTTAAAAAATAGGATGCATTGACTGAAACATGGAATGCGCCAGTGAATTCAGATTGTAATAAAAGTTAGGATGGCAAACTATTTACTCTTCACCCAAGACTGCACTAGACAGTCAAGAGGAGAAGGTAAACACTTGCACCACACCACACTCATCATATATTCCCACAAAACCTACACCACCAAAACACACACATAGCAACACAAAACACACACCTACATTCGTGGAGAATCTCAATAAGAATCTGCTCAAGCAACAGAGACCTCCAAAGCAGAAATGCATGCAATCTCCACCCCCCCCCCAACACAACCCAAATGACACATATCCCACAAACTAAGTGTACCACTCAACCACAGCCCATAAGGCATAACAACGTACCCAACACTCTAGTCATAGGTGAATCTATAGTCAGGCACACTGATATTCCACTCAAAAGGCTAAACAAGGAGAAAGTTACTGTCAGCTGCCTGTCAGGTGCCAGGATCCACCACATAATGCATGCACTCAGGTCACTCCACAACAAGTACAAATATGACTCTGTTATTGTCCATGTTGGTGTGAATGGCCTGAGATGTACATCCCTGGACTACATGAAAAGAGACATGGAGGAGCTCTCTGATCTTGTAGCCCAGGCAGGTATGACCCTAGCCCTGAGTAGCATCCTGCCATCACCCAGAATGATACCACAGTACAAGAACAAAATGATTGACTTCAACAATTGGCTAAGCCTCTGGTGTCTTTCTAAGGGGATCCAATATCTGTCTTCCTGGGATGACATGATCAACAGACCACGATGCTTTGCCAGAGATATCCCGCACCTGTCACCCTTGGGATTCTGGATACTGGCTAAGGCTCTTGCCACCCCTATAGTGCCTTTTTTAGGCAAGGTACAAATGACAAACTCACCACCGTAACAGGTACAAGCAAGCAAAATCTGAGGGTAATGCTACTCAATGCTAGAGGTCTAAACCTCAAAATGCATTCACTCGAGGCACTCCTTAAAATGGAGAACATCGACATCTGTACAGTGACAGACACCTGGTTCAAGGCTCCAGAGAGCACCCCTGCATTACTAGGCTATAATTCATACCACACCTTTCAGCCACCTAACCTGGACCAAAACACTAAAGGTGGAGGAGTGTCCATACTCATTAAGGATATCTACACCTCCAGGCTAGTTGCTCAGCATAATGCATCCGAGATTATCCAAGTGCAACTAACTCTGGGCAAGACCGTAATCCAAATTGTAACTTGCTACAGATCCCCCACCATGCCCCAGCATTCCCACTCCTCATTTCTTGATGCACTGAAAAATATTAGGGTACAACCCAACACCATAATAACGGGCAATTTCAACTACCCCACCATTAACTGGGAAAACTACTCATGTACCAACTCTTTTGCTCAATGTTTTCTAGAATTCATAAATTCCAACGCCTTGGATCAACTTATCCACACCCCCCATCAGGGGCAGCAATATCCT
Source organism: Protopterus annectens (assembly GCF_019279795.1). NCBI lineage: Eukaryota > Metazoa > Chordata > Ceratodontiformes > Protopteridae > Protopterus > Protopterus annectens. Next base: position 592,424,378 of record NC_056751.1, read on the forward strand.
AGACCTGGTCATTACCAACATGGGTGACTGTTGTTCCACACCAAAGGTCAATTCCTCATTGGTCAGATCCGACCACAAGCTAATCAGCCTAGATATCCACATCCTGCCCCCACCCCACCCCCATTAGGGAAACCACCGTAAAAAAATTCTCCAAAGCCAACTTCGCGCTTCTTAAGACAGAAGTGCCAAACTACGACACCCATGCAGATGGACAATAGAGGTACGACTGCTGAATCCTACAAAAATGCACTTTATAAGCATTTACACGAGTGCATGGATCCTGCTATCCCTAACAGAACCAAGATGCTATCCTCCAATCTGATGGTCCCCTGCCATAAACAAACTCTACAACAGAAGAAAGAAACTATTGCAAAAAAGAGTAAAATCCCATGACTGGAAGAACTCCCTGGTCAGCCTCAGTAAGAAGCTGAGATCCCTCATAAAATCCTCCAAAGCTAGTTATGAAAACAAAATTGCCACTGATTCTAAAGACAATCAGAAAGCATTCTATAGCTATGTCAAGAATCTCAATGACAACACTCAGATCTGCTCTGAGTTACAGCACAATGGCACTAAATATACAGAACCAACTAATATTGCCAACATCCTGGCAGATAGGTTCAGTGCTAACTTTACACCCCACCCCCTAAAGGGCCCATCTCTATACCGGAAGAATGCAAAGTTCCTGTAATCATGGCTGCACAGGTAAAAACCACATTCTGCAAAGCCAAGAATACAGCATCCATGGGACATGACAACATCCCAGGATGCGTTCTACATGAACTACAGAATGAACTGGCACCCCACCTAAGCAGCATGTTCAATCATAGCCTCACCTCAGGCTTTGTGCTCACTGAATGGTGCACAGAGACAGTTATCCCACTCCACAAAGGGGGAGCCACCACAGACCCCGGGAACTACCGCCCCATTAGCCTAACAAGTCTGGTCTGCAAGGCCATGGAATGTATCATCATGGAACTTATAAACAAAGACAGTGGTAATCTCCAAACTCTGGATGCCACCCAGTTCGGGTTTGTAAAAGGCAGATCATGTCTCCTAAACCTGATTGACTTCTTTGAAGCAGTCACCAAAGCCATAGACGAGGGTAAGGTGGTTCACATAGCCAATCTAGATCTCACCAAGGCTTTTGACACCATCTCCCACTCTGGAATTATAGATAAACTCACTAAGCTAGGTATAAATCCCTATGTCACAAGATGAGTTGCCATCTGGCTCACTGACTGAACCCACACAGTGAAAGTAGCAGACTCCAAATCCGACTTCAGACCAGTGACAAGTGGAGTACCACAGGGTTCCGTCCTGGGTCCTGTCCTGTTTGGGATCTATTTTTCTGACGTACAGGCCAGCAGAGAAGGTCTTTGGCTAACAAAGTTCACAGATGACTGCAAACTAGGAGCCATAATTGAAACTCCTAATGATGTGCACATCCTACAAAAGGGCCTCACTGAGACAGATGCCTGGTGTTAAAGCCATGGCCTCAAGCTCAATGCCAAAAAGTGCATTGTCATCCCCTTTGGTAAAAACTCTGTAACCATGAGCTACCACATAGGTGGTAGTGTACTTAACACTGAACGTCTGATAAGAGACCTTGGGACACAGGTAGACAGTAGTCTCTCATTTGATAATCACATTGCCACAGTAGTCAGGAAATCCGTCTATGTGGCACACCTCATCACAAAAGGCATCTCATCCAGGAAAAAAGAGGTTATTGTTCCCCTCTACTCGTCTCTCACTAGACCCATTATAGAGTACAATGCCCCTTTTGGTATGTACCTCAGAAGACATCTACAACAACTGGAAAGACTGCAGAAATACCTCACAAAGAGGATTACCGGCCTCAAACAGATGCCCTACGCAGACCGTCTCAAAAAACTCTAGCTTTACTCCGTCGCATATTGCCTACTTAGAGGTGATCTCTGTCTAACATACAAAGCTATGTCAAACCCAGAGCTGTTGGACATGCTCCACTTAAAGAAATCCCAATCGCTTCAAGCTACACGCTCTAGGGACCTAAACCTTGTCACCACAATAAACAGAACATGCTGGAAGGATAGGTTCCTGTCCCAGAGACTTCCCATAACCTGGAACAAACTACCTATCTATATCAAACAAAGCTCCTCATTAGCACTATTCAAGAAGAATTTTGATGAGTGGATGGGAAATAGGAAATTCACCCCAGTGATCACCTCTGTGGCTCTGCTTGACTGGGGCACAGGAAAATAATTTTCTTGGGTGGCGAAAGCCAGGGTACCTTTTTGGCTAGGCTTGTATAGGCCCTAGAGCCGATAGCCCAGTATCTACCTATGAACCTATGAACTTATGAAAGAATAGCAGCAAAGATTAAAGCAGTTGAATAGGGCAAAATTCACTGGCGCATTCCATGTTTCAGGAAATGCATCTTATTTTTAAAATACAGTTTGCTTGTGTGTGTGTTTTTTTTTCTTGATTACAGAGAAGGTCTTCAAATATATTGGTTCATTTACAAGGTTTAAACATTAAAAATAGCATAGCAGTTAGTGGGTGAATCAGATATGGAAGGTAAAATGTGGCATAACGACTACTTATAATGAAAATATACAGCAAATTGTGCATCAATAAATGAGACAAGTAGCAATAAGAGCTTACACTGTCATAGGAAGTCTTTCTTAGCAGGAGCTGCAGGAACAGCATAGGCAAGCGAGTTGAAGAGTGCGGCAGAAACATCCTTTCATAAATGGTATGTGCTGTTCTTCCAACGTGAATTCAGTTTAGTTAACTGCAGGGTCCTCAAGGATAAACTGCATAGTGTGCTCCATACCACTGAAAAGCAGAAGGCAGGTAATTTAAAGTGAGCAGAAACAAGAGACTTGAAGGAGCCAGAGCACAATGAAACTCTTAATGACTGGAGCATTAAATGATAATAAAGGTAAAGAGCACATTTATCGAAGGTCTTCAAGTCATGGACCAGTATAGCATGGAGAATTAAGGGATAGGACAGATGGTTCTGGATTTTACAAGGATTAGCAACAAGCAGGTCCAAGTAAGACTTGAATAAGAAAGATGCTCATACATCACAGGTAACTTATAAACACCTGGCCCTCAATTTCCTGTTTGGATAAAGGATATCATTATTATTTTGGGAAAACTTGGCTAGGCTTAGAGAGCCCCCCCCCCCCAGGTTGTTTTATACTAACAATCTATGAATCTATGAATCAGGTTACTACAAGAAACATTTACAACACATATACACACACAAACACATGCACATACACACAAGCATACACACACACAGACACATGCACACACCGACGCGCGCGCACACGCACATGCACACATACACACACATATAACTTAAATTTATTACCATCATTTGATTCATAGAGTCCATTTTATATTGCCAACAATCCATAAAATCAGCCCAGTAAACATAAACCAAAGCTCTGAAACCCATTTTCTCAGTTCAGTGGTCTAACCACACATTCTATAAAATAAGACATATTTTTGTCTTCTAATATGAATGCAGTGTTTGTTGTGTGTTATAAATGTGTTATGTTTAGTGTTACTTTTTCTAAAATCAACAAATTATGCATTGTGATAAAAAAATGTAACTTGATTCCTTAGTGATATAATAGTTCATATAAAGTCTTATTATTTTTGAAGTTATTATAGAATCTATGACTTCCATTTCTGGAATGTTATCCTCCATGGCTCTCACAGTAATAGGACAGACGTGACTGCTTTTTATACCCTCTATAATTTGTAGCACTATACCTTGCCAGGCAGAAATGGAAAAAGCCTGTTTTCCTTCATCTTAGCTGGGGTAAATGGCTGTCCCAAGTCCTGTACCTGCTGTGCTCAGACCCAGAGTGAGCAGCAACTGAGCATGTGCAGCTGTGGCATATTTTGTAATGAGTCCACTGCAATGTCCTTTACATGTCATCTACTAAGGTGATATGAAATTAATTAATCGTTGAGACTGATATATGCATAACACTGTATTACTTACCTACACTGGGCATTAAGTAGGAAGTGAAGCTGTACACTGCATTACATTATTGCAATATGTGGTGGACAGCATGTGTATAACTAGGCATTTATCATGTAAGCCATTTAATATAAACTCATTTTATTTTTAGAGGGAACAATTTGCCCAGTGCAAAGGCATCAAACATCCTGGTTTCATGTGCATAAATGAAACTAAAAATGTACAACTGAGCCTGCAAAGATATCTGTGTCCAGAATGCTGTATGCTTACTATATAACTAGTTATAACAGTATTAATATATGTGAGGCTTCGATAATTCCATATTAGGTATGTAAATCATAGAAAGGGGATACTTATTCTGCCCCAAAGGATGCAAACATGTGGACATTGGTGTGCAATTTCAAAACTTAATGGCTGCAGTCAAAACAGAGTGAGAATTAGAACTAAAAGAAATAGATCGTAAATGACAGTACATTGTGGAAAACAAGATTACCAGCATTATTATTTGTAGAAGTAAAGGCATGAGCTCTGGAAAAATATGTTCTTGGTTCTACACAGGGGCAGATCTGCTGAGGTGGTTCACAGACATGTGCCCCCTCAGTAAGATTCTACTACCAAGAGTTCTAAGGTTTTCTAAACATGCGCACAAGTCAGTCATGTCTTCTTTTGTAAATGTTCAAATATACCACTATAAACATATGCAATGTTTCACCTTTTCCTTCTGAAAACGTGTAATTTTACATTGGGTCTTGTTACTGCTGTATGTTAGGGTCATTTCAGTACTGTGGTGAATGAAATATAAGAGAGACACTTCCTTACAAATGGTAGTGGTCCTCATTTTCAAAAACTGTGTTCCAATTAGAGAAGGCTAACATTCTCAGCCTCCATGGAAAAGCATATGCCTGGGTGCTGGAAAGGAGATTTCCATACCCATACCATGTTTGAACCTCTGATGGGCTAGAGTCAGCACAGAAAATGGTGTCTGTTTGATCTCTATGCTCTGTAGCCTTGGAAGAATCAAATCCAGCTGCACCAAAATCAAACTTGTCCTTTGCACATAATTGTGTAATACTAGCATCTGGAAGTGGTACAGCATACGGTTTTAATAGAAAGTGGTGTTCCCTGGTCAAATAGTGTTCACAAATGGCTTCACAGCTTAGCTGTCTCATGCTGGGACACCATGTGGCCAGCCTGCAAGAATAAACAGCCTAAATGCTTTACAAGACATGCCGGATGCTTTAACCAACCTCATCTTAACTGATACATTGGAGCTGAAATACCTGGCAACAAAAAGCAGTCAGCAGATCCAGACGTAAGGAGCTCAAACTATATTCTTAAAAAATGCTACCTCTCTACACTGCATAAAAGTTCATAAAATGCAAGGCACAGTCAAAGAGAAACATACATCTGTCTACTGGCTCCAGTAAAGTGTAGATGACTTGGAAAACCACCAAAGATGAAACAATTTGCATTTGCTGGGTTTACAAGATGTGATGGAAAATTAGGAATCTGATGAATTTTTTACAGAAGTTTTCCTTGCACTGAGTGCTAAACCACCCCATGCCAAAATGCTAGAAAGGGTGCACCTCTCTCTCTGAAGCTACCCCAGGCCTTCTTCTGTGTCATAGTCAACCTATTAAATTACATGGACAAAATGAGTGTTTTAGAAAGTGCCAGTGAAGGAAAGAACTTTCATTGGAGAATCAGAAGATCTGGATTTTCCAGTATTATTCAGCTGAAATTATGCCTCAGAAAAGAGCCCTTACAAACAAACACAGCATATATTATCAGAACTCTATTTCTACTACTTTTCAGCATCTTGAAAACTACTAATTAAATAGCCATCTGTGAACATAATTTTTGCACACCAGAAGACACTTTAAATTTCCAGCAAAATAAATCCTGTATTGAGGAAATCCTTTGTTCAACAGTGAAAAACAACTCCAATGTCTCAGGCCCAACTCCATAGACCCTGTCTTTCCTACCAAAGGTAGATCAAAAGTGTCATTACTGGCAAATCTGTGGTAGTACCAGTCACCAAATTCTCTAAAACCATCATGATGGACAGTCCCAGTAGTTCAGACATTCTAATATCAGTGACTGGGAGTAGAAAATAACTGCCCAGGCCTCAAACAAGTTCAGGACCTTAATGCCAGATGAGTCCTTAGAAACTGACAATTCAGAAAACTAAAATGCAAGTAACCCAAATGAGATGTAGCCTGTGGTGTGCAAGTGCCAACAAAGAAGGAACTCAAGTTTTTACAGGGTTATTTCATAGAAACAAAGTAGAGTAGATATAAACAAATAAAACTTGAAAGGGATCTGGAGTAAGTGCTTAAGTTTCATCCAGAGGTCTTATTGGCCCCTGCACCAAGAGTTTACGGCACTTTTGAGTGTGACAAAGCACATATATCTAAGTGCTTAACTTGACATGCAGTGTTGATTCACTACAAATACTTCTGCCATTGGGAAATAAATGCACTGACACAATTCATTCATTCAGTCATTCATTTTCCTTTACAAGGTTACAGGGAAGCCAACGTTTATCTGGGTATCTAATGGGTGAAATCACTGAAATCCACTCTGGACAGAGCACTGGGCAACCATAGAAGGCATACTCTGACATACTCACAAACACACATGCAGATAGAGACACACACACAGACATACACAAACACACAGACACACAGACACACACACACACGCACACACGCACACACATGCACACACACGCACACATACCCATTACATTCACACTTATGGACAATTTGGTGACTAACAGCTTTGCCTGCAGCATGTATATGAGAAACTGAAGGAAACTGGAGCACCCACAGAAAACCCATTTAGACAAAGGTACAAAATGCAAACTCTGCACAGAAGTCATGCCAAATAAAAATCAAACCATAGTACAGCTTATTGTGAAGTAGCAACACTACTTTAATCGCCACAGTGCCACCCTTATCACTGACATCAGTTCATTGATATTTAGTCCGTTTGCTGTGTGCCAGACAGTTGTTATTTCTCATGGATTAAATTTCTTTCAGTGTCTGGCCCATGCTAAGCAAGCACCTACAGCACTATCCCAACTTTGGACTCTGTCCTTCACTGCACTGTTCAACTATATTAGTTTTCTTCAGTGTGTGTTATCTGTTTTTGTTTCTTTTCTGGCCATAGTTCTTAAAGGTTTTTAAGTATTATCACTATCAGTGTTAAAAGGTTTAAATGTGAAACCTACAAATATGCAGTTCAGCAGTATCTATGTCCTTATACCTGATGTTTTTTTTTTTTTATTCAAGGAATGAAAACAGGAAAGAAACATGTTGGATAAAGCAACAGTGTTATAGGCAAACATAGTGAACCATCTGGCCAAACTATCAGAAAGAAGGTAGCAGTCTTTATCAACAACAAATTAAATTAGAAAATGTAGTGACTGCCTTAGAGATGTGAAGGGAAGGTGGGCAATGGTTAATGTCAATACAGTTAATGGATCTTTAGTCTTATGTACAATATGTTGTCTTAAGACATATTTATCTGCTTGTCTGTTTGCTTATTTGTTTTTGTTTGCTTGTTTATTTGTTTGTTTGTTTGTCTTTATTTGTTTCCCTTCTTGAGGAACTGAAGAAGTTAACTTAGGTAATTTCCCTACTTTTTTATGACGGAGGTTTCAGTGTAGTCGTTTGTCTTAAACAGATCAGCTCTGATAGCAGAATGACATCTCAGAGTATGATAAATGAATGTATGAGTATTTTGTTATTATAAGACATCTGGTGATCAATGGATAGCTTAGAACCAAGGTACCCTGTTGGCGACTCCAGGTGGAGAGGCCTTTGACAAACTGAATTTTTGGCTAATTTCTGTACCTGTTCTCCAAGCAAACTGATACATTCAAAATCCACTCATTCCTTGGCAGATCATGACATTGTCCACCTGTGTTTGTACTTTAGCAACTTCACAGTACATAAGGTCAAGGAATGGAATGTAGATATCCCTAAAACTGAATGATGTTGATTGAATTAATTTCATCAAACAGGAGCTCTCTAAATATTTCAAGCAAAATCTATTACAGATCATGTGCACATGTACATTTTGGGAGGATTGCAAGCTGGAGTTATGGTCTATATGTACAGCAGCCAAAGCCCATCCTTTGTAAGAAATGACTATGAAATTCAGACATTAGACCCAGTAGTAAAGGGTGTTTACTGGCATGCATGACATGGCAGCCTTCACAATAAACAGTTAGTTCAAGCATACAAGAATGGTAAGGCAATACTGGCTGTAACACTGAATTACCAAACCGCACAAAACTTAAAAAGAGCTTCTCACCCATCTGGACAGATGAATGACAAACCAAGGACATTAACCCCTTTGGCGTGAAACAGGGATAAGCAAAATCCCATATCCTAGCTCTAAAAACATTAGGGGGATGAGACAATTAAGGCTGGATTCATAAGCTTCTATGCCAAGCTATATCATGAGTCATCCACCACCTGAATCTGATTCACAGACATCATTGAATAATATTTTGAACAATTATACATCTCCACCCTTGTTTCTGAAGACATTATGATGCTAAACAAGGCTATATCCATTCAAGAGATAGAAGAGGCTATCAGAGATGTCTCCAGTGGCAAAACTCCTGCCCCAATGGATTGTCTTCCAATGTATATAAAGTACTGAAAAGCATCCTAAATAACACCCCCTTCTAGCACTGAGATGTTTGCAGAGGGCCCACTTACACCTTTTGGGGGGAATCTAGAATTGCTGCTCTCCTCAAACCTGGAAAAGATCCCTTTAGTGTAAAGAATTATTGGCCCATATCCTTAATACATTCTGATGCTAAACCTTATGACAAAGTTCTTGCCAAACAACTTAAACTGCTATTCCTGTACCTTACTCAAATCAAAGAATAATCCTGATAGAAGTTAAATAAACACTTCACAAGAAGAAAATATCAACCAAAGTCAAAGCCACTAAACAGGAAGTTAAATTGAAAGTTTTAGTTTTAGTTCCTGTTTGGAAGATTTGTCTTTGGTTGACCCTTTCTTCTTGTGAACTGTACCTTACCCACTTACTCCAAGATGACTTCATAAAAGGTCAATCCAGTATGGATCACAGTAGGACTCTAGTTACTTTAACACAAATGTAATGTAGAACTGCCAACCCCACCATCATTATTTTAGTGGATTTTGAAAAAGCATTTGATTCTGTTCAGTGCAGCTATATATGGCATGTGCTCAAACATCTGAATCTAACCTCACCAAATATATTATATAGAGGTCCAGAATTTCTATCACCACCCATATACTAGAGTATTATCAGGATCCACATTATTTGCCTCTTTTCTATTATCCAAAAGCGTGAGCCAAAGTTGTCTCTCTCTTTCCCTTTTTATTGCTCTTTACTGGACCCTTAACCCTAGTCACATACTTGTCCACATCTCTGCATTAGTGGGAGACCTTCGGGTCTATATTAGATCAGTGAACACTTAAACAAGCGAACGCTGATTGATATACCTTATTTTAGCGAATGTTAAAAATATCGAAGCAATAGAAACTGAATTTTTTTCCTAGGGAAAGAATTTGGTTGTCCGTTTCTGTTACTTCGGTATTTTCAGTGCTGTGGTGGAAAGTTACGGGTCAGATTCAGGTAAGTGTGCGATTGTATGGATGTGAGTGTTAGGGTGGGTTAGGTGAGTTAGGGTTAGGGCTCAGGTTAGGTATGTGTGCAATTGTGTGGACGTGGGGGTTAGGGCTGGTTTAGGTGAGTTAGGGTTAGGGAGCGGGTGAGGTGAGTGTGCGATAGTGACGGACCTTAGGGTTAGGGTTTGGGTTAAGGTAAGCGGATAGTTAGTGGTGTGTGCATAGTTTAGTGTAGGGTTAGGTGTCAGATTTGAGGTGTATGTGTGTGGATTTCTGTTTGTTTGGTGTGCTTGTGTTGTGTGTATGTGTTTTGGATCAGCAATTTTTTTCCCTAGGAAAAAAATAGCTGATCTGACAGTTCGAGATTGAAAGCTTTCGCTTACATAAGGTCGATCAATCAGCGTTCGCTTTTTTAAGCGTTCGCTGATCTAATATAGATCCAGACCTTCAGAGTCAAAACCAGAATTTTTGTATTTGGAGAAGACTGCCTACTACTATCTGAAAACCCTGTAAATAAAATTCCGGGTATTCATAGATACATAAGTAGTAACTAGGCTATTGGCCAATGAGCCATTTTAAGTCTAGTCAAGTTTAACCCATATTTACCAATATATTGATATGTGTCAATACCCCGAAGAATTTTACAGCTACAATATAGGCTTGTACACCTCAAGCATTCATAGGTAACCACTATTTATTAGAGACATTTGTGCTAAACAAAGGGTAAAACTGCAATTTCCCACGCATTGGTCCAAGCTGTGGTTGAATATACATAGGAATGAGCTTTGCTAAACATGGATGGGAAGCTTGTTCCAGAGATGAGATAATCTTTGAGACACATACCTGTCCCACCAACATGTCCTGTTTATGTTTTAGACAAGGTTTAATCCTTAGAACAAGTAATTCTGTTGCTATTTGTTTTGTGGGTATTCAACAAATCCATCAGTGTGGGATCAGAGGATGCCTTGAAGGCTAGGTATAGATCGCAGCAGTCTGTAGGAGACCGAGTACAGAGATAAAGCTTTGAGACAATCTGCAAAGGACTTGAAGTTCACTCCATGTGTTCTTTTTGTGTGGAACCAATGTGTTCTCTCAAGCTGTATACAGTGACTGGTCAGGTACGTGCTGAAGAGTGACTTGCACTCAGTGGCTGGTCTGATGAGAACCAAGTACATTGGAACAATGACATCCTTGGACCAGGATACCAAGCCCTTATTTCTAAGTTGCACAACATAGAATGATTTTCTCACTGTAGTAAACAAATGATGGTCAAAGGTCAGGCTACTCTCAATATGCATTCCCAGATCCCTGACCACTGGGGCCACTTTTAGAGATGCATTAGCAGTGTGGTAATTTCCAGGGGTTTCCATCTTTCCAAAGGGTATTGTTATGCGTTTTTTGCATTGAGTTTTAGTCCAAGGCTCTGGCACCAATCGTTTGTCTGTGTCAGGCCCTTTTGAAAGTTATCTGTGTCTTTAAGGGATTCAGTGACTACACCTAGACCAGTCATCTGAAGTGTTGGTCAGTCAGATGTTCTTGATATTTAGCTTGACTTCAGAGAAGTAGATGCCAAGAAGGAGATGGCCCAGAACTGATTTCTGTGGAACTCTTCTAGTGACTGTCCTTTTTATGGAGATGGATTTCTCTATCCTAACCTCTTGTGTCCTATCAGTGAGCCAGCTTCCTATCCTTGGGGTGGGATATAGGTTTTGCCTAATTTTATAAGTTTATCATCAATAGCCAAGTGAGGTATTATATCAAATACCTTGGCCAGGTGGAAGTAGGCAGTGTGAACTGTTTTGCTCTCACCCATAGCTTTAATGACCTTCTCAAGGAAGTCCACCAGGTTATACAGGCATGACCTGCCTTCAACAAAATCAAACTGGGTGGGATGCAGTGTCTGTAAGTTTCCTGTGTTATTGTTTATCAGATCCATGCTAGCTCTTTCCACGGTCTTGCATATGAGTCTAGTCAGACTTACGGGTTTGTAATTCCCCGGGTCCATGAAAGGCCCCACTTAGTGTTGAGGAATAACCATTGCAGTACTCCATTTGTTTAGCATGAAGTCTGTCTGGAGGATATGGTTAAATAACGATTCTAGCAGGCCTGATAGGGCATATTTCTTGCTATTCAGGAGGCATCCTGGGATATTATCAGGGTCCACTGAAGCAGTGTTCTTTGCCTAAGAGTGTACAGTGAAAAACTGCTCCCTACTGATAGTTGGCAGAGAAATGTGGGTAGAGTATTTCCTGGGGAGTGACTGAGGGTGATAGAGGGGTAAAGATGGAGCTAAATTTATTGGCCATAAGATTTGCTATGTCTTCTGGCTCTGTATCGATGGTTCCATTCACCATTACTTCAGCACATTGTTGGGTGCTGCCTTTAAGGTTGTGGACATAACTGAAGAAAACCTTATAGTGTCCTTATTTATTATTATTTTATTTAACATTTGTTTACTGGGAAAGCCCGACTTGGAAAAAAGCCAATTTTCAGCAGAGGCCCAGGGAGAAATGCTGCAGATGCATGTCTTTGTACTGTGGGAAGAAACCAGAGTACCCAGAGAAAACCTACGTAAGTGCAGGGAGGACATGCAGACACCTCCCAAAAGACACTCCAGCCAGGAATCAAACCGGAGAACTTCTTGCTATGAGGTGACAAGGCTATCGCTGCACCACTGTGCTGTCCTAAGCTGGGAGGCTATTTTTTTATCTCAGATTTGGCTTTGGTGGACTTAGTCCCCTGAGTTGCTTTTTTAGATTGGTGAGGGAGCTTGGCCTTGCTGATTAATGTCCTACTGGTTTTGGACTTGATTCTCTTTCTTTCGTTATACAACCTAATTATACTGGGATTCCATCAGAGTGGCTTGTTTTGGAGATTGTCTTTTGTTTATTCAGATAGGTACAGCTGTTTCTATGCAGCTATTTTCATGATTGTACATTGTTTCTGGGAGAGATTCCCCATAGGCAGCTGTGTTCTTAGGGTTTGGGGAGCTTGGAATTTTACTAGATTGTCACTTAGTAGAAAGTTTGCCTTAGAATAGTATTATTATATGTGCTGGATTTAGCTGAAGCCCCAGGCTTAATATTTATTTCAAAGGAGATAGTTTTGTAGTCTGACATGATCAATGAGGACATTAGACTAGGGGAGTTCATTGTTCCCAGATGTTTGTGAGGACCAGATCAAGGATATTACTTGCTATTCCAGGGTGTTTGTGTTAACAAAGGCTAAACACTTTAGAAAAGTATGGATAGATAAATACATGAATGGATGAATGAACAGATATATGGGTGGTTGGATGGTGGATTTACAAAGGCACACAATAATGTTCATAAAGGTACAGCAGCCTAATGTCCTGTTAAAGGTGAGCAACCTTCTTAAACTGTGCAAGACCACAAAGGTACCAGCAACATAGATGATCTGTATCTTATTTTAGTTGTTTATATACTCAGCAAAACAGGGATACATTGCTAGAGAATGGGCTTTGCATCCAGTCACATTTAGACAACAACTTGGAAAAACATTGCTGGTGTCAACAGAATAATGTAATTAATCAAAAGAAAATAAAAATATGGATTTGTATGTGTGTGTGTGTGTGTGTGTGTGTGTGTGTGTGTGTGTGTGTGTGTGTGTGTGTGTGTGTGTGTGTGTGTGTGTGTGTGTGTGTGTGTGTGTGTGTGTGTGTGTGTGTGTGTGCGTGTGTGCGTGTGTGCGTGCGTGCGTGCATGCATGCGTGTGTGTGTGTGTGTGTGTGTGTGTGTGTGTGTGTGTGTGTGTGTGTGTGTGTGTGTGTGTGCGTGTGCGTGTGTGCGTGCATGCATGCGTGCGTGTGTGTGTGTGTGTGTGTGTGTGTGTGTGTGTGTGTGTGTGTGTGTGTGTGTGTGTGTGTGCGTGTTTGTGCGTGTGTCTGCTGTAAGTTCCAAAAAGACAATGCAGGAAAGGCATATGAAAAAACACAGGTTTGTTCAATAATCCATAAACTAAAGTATTAGCCCACTTAGCTTTACAATTCATAATAAAACAAACCATGCCTTCGTAACAATATTCAGTATACACAGTGTTTTCAAGATGCAGGTTGTATTTAAGCAATAAAAAATTCAATGGCTGCATGCCTCTACCAGGCACAGCTCTCAAAAAAAGTACTTCTGCAATGTATAAATTACACGTTACATTACATAAGTTACCCAAGTGGGCTTTCTCTCACTCCAAGCTTACAGGTCTTCCTTTAGGATGGACTTTGATTTGACTAATTAACTTCTTGAATTTAGCCTTCCAAACTATTCTCTTTACAAAAGCACATGTTAATATCCTATATCATAGTAACTGTTAACTAAGACCACGTGAGCCAGCTAAATGCAATGAGAATATTCCTGCACTCCATCACTCCATATTGCAGTAAACATTCTGGGTACATATCTATGGCACATACACTTTTTTTACAACCATCTTTAACTAACATGTCACAATGCATTTATGTGTGTATGTTTCTGTGTATATACTATATATAGATAGATATGTATAGATTGATAGATGTACATATACATATACAATAACATTTTGCCACATTTTGGAGTAGTCTGCAGTACTTTACACCAGTGGTGATTTTCATTTTTTATAGGAGTTTGAGAAGCACAGACTTCCTAGTAGCCTGCTTGCTTAATTGTGAGCTTCAAGAATTCTTTTATTCCTTTATTTGTTTATATTTGTTAGTATAATAAGAAAACTGTACTGACAGCCTTTTTTAAATATGACCTGAGCTGATACAACAGCAAAAATGTATTAAAAAAATTTTACATAATAAATAGGGTTTATGTCAATCGATCAATTGACAACTCTGTGATCAAGTGCCGATCAATCAAATTAAAAGTCTGAAACAACCTTTGGTGGACTTCAGAGGAAACATTTTTCAGGAACCAAAGCTGCTAACCCAAGTAATTAGACCTGTATCTAGGGTTAGGAGAAGACACTGGCTGCTCCTAGTGCAAGCTCTTAGGGGATGTGACCAGCAATTGCCAATAGGGTGGGAGTGCAGTACTATCATTCACTCAAGTAGCTACTGTGATGTTGCACCTTTTAAATGAATGCCAATACTGCACTGATGCATTTATGATTTTGTGGTTACTTTCAGAAGCTGAGTATCTGTAGCAAGGAACTTGCTAAAGTTTTTACAAGCAGCTTCAAACAGTTTGCTACAGAAACATTTTGCTTTGGAGGATGAAATACCTTTTTGACCTTTTTGGTAATCTGTTACTTTTTTTTGTTTTTGCCCTCTGGTTGAAGGATGTACTGCCCAGGGAAACACTATAAATGTAACTGCTTTCATGTCATGTACAGCTATGGTTCTGCATGTCATGAAAGCAGGTACATTTATGATCTTCCTCAAGATGATTTAGCAGTTCTTATCTAAATTCCACTTAGCTGTTGGATCATTCTTAGTTATTTTCATGCACCATTCCTTGATACAGACATTATACTAGAAACTAGCCCTTTTGCCATGATAGACAGATTGGAGGATGTTAAAAAGATGGTACTACCAGATTGCCTGATCTCAAGGAATATGGAATATTCCTAAAATGCAATTTATTTACCAAGCCTAGACTAAGTTCTCCAGGGACATCTTCAAGAGGGGTTGGATTGATAGTAGTGGGAGGGGTTCCTATTACGTGATCAAAGATGCATTCTGTCGAATGCATTTTGATCGACCATAAAAGAACAAAAAAGCAAAATTGTGAAGCAGCTTTTAAGCAAATTCTTTCCCTGGGAAAGAATTTGCTTGGCTGCTTCCATTACTTGGCCATTTTTGGCACTGTTATGCGATCTCAAAGTTGGTATATTTAAGTAGGGCTGTGTGGGGGGCATTATGTAATGTTTTAAAGTTTTTTTTTTTTTGGAACAGCGATTTTTTTCCCTTGGAAAAAAAATCGCTGTTCTGAGGTTTTGACATTGTAAGCTTTCGCTTACATGGGGTCAATTAATCATCGTTCGCTTTTTTAAGCATTCAATGAGTTAGGTGGGCTGGGGAGATGAAAGGGTTAAGTGGAGGTAGGAATGATTGGGAGGAAATGAGGTAAGGGTGGGGAGGAGCTTAAGGGGTTTAGACAAGGCAAGGTACGCCCATGATGACCTGTAGGTATTCCAGTAGGAAAGATAGGCCTCGGAGTAGATGGCGTTGTGTGTGGGTATGTGTTATGGGTGTGTGCATATGTGTTATGTGTGTATATGAGTGTAGGGTGTGTGTAGCAGAAGTATCTGCAGGCTATAATAAGTAACAGCCAATTTGTCAGTCACAACAGTTTAACTCTGCCATTTAACTCTATTTCAGAATACTCTTGAGTATCTGAGACTGTCTACATCAGGAAATTCACATTTTCTTCATCTTATAAATATTTATAGTTTTCGACTTTTCTGTTATCACTCCTCATTTTTTCCTCAACTTTTGATTTTTTTTACTATATGATTTACAATTTCCCATGTTTTAATCTAAGTGGAAGGTGCTTTACACACCTAGGATTTAAAATGTTGCACTAGTTCATGTAAGACAGAATCACTAAAGTCATAACAAAGTACACTGAGGGTATTAGCTGTTTGTGTGAGCTTGGGGAGTTGAGGTGGTGGTTTTCGCAGGTTGTTTCAGTTTCCTCGTTGGGCTGGACTTCTGGCCTGGCCATTCCGGCTGTTGTTGTCATTGCTCATCCCTGTCCAGTGGCATTGATGTTTTCAGGCTTGTGGCAGGTGTCTTTGCAGCACATGCACGGTTGTGGCCATTGTGGGAGGTTGACTGTTTTGTTTCGTGCTGTTCGGCTGCATGGTAGGTTGGATTTTGCTTTGTTCTCTGGGGGTCTTTGGGTGAAGAGCGACTGATTGCACTGGGACAGAGGTGGATGTGTGGGTGAGGTCATTTCGGGCCTCCTCTTCATCCATCCATTGACTTGTCTGAGCAGTTTGTGAGTGTGATGTCAGGGAGAATGGTGCTTCTTTTGCGGGAGGCATTTCTTTGGCCCCATGTGTTCTCAACAGACATTGTTGTTCGATTTGTTTGTCTAATGGCAGGTTTTTTGGGTTTGTGAAGCCTGACAGAGGGAGAGTGTTGGTTGTTGCGGGTTCCAGCGATTGGCTGCCAATGTCTGTTGTGGAGGAGTGTCTAGGAATGAAATTGATGTTGCATAATACATTGTTAAATTTGCCTTGAAGGAATTGATGTGGAGACTTGTTTGTTTGTCTTTCTTTGGTGAGTGACCCGTTCATGCCAATGATTTCCGTGGTTTCCAGGTTGCCAGATGTGTGGTCGACCTTCTCTGATCCCCATGGTTTTGGCAGTGGGTTCCATTGCAGAGCTTCCTCTGGTTGGTTGGTGGGGAGCTGGGGTGGATTTGTGAGAATTGCAGGCATGTTTATGGGGATTTGTAAGGACCACTGACATTGGCACATTGAGCTGCTTTTCGTCTGCCTGTTTGTGGCAGCTCCCTTGGTTGTTGTGAGGTGGAGAGAGGAGTCATTGGTGTGACTGCAGTTAGATAGAAAAAAGGAGAAAGGTACTCCCTCTGCTTCTTTCAGTGGTGGTTTGGGAGTGAGAGGGAGCCGTGATGGCTGTTTTCACAGAGGAGGGAGGTTGCTGCCACGCATGCTTGATATAATGTTTAAAAAAAAAAAAAAAAGATTGCATGTGTGGGTGTCCTCCTTTTTGAGGCATTTGGTGGTCCATTGGCTTTTGTTGTGAACAGTCGGGTCATTTGGCAAAATGTCAGTTTTGGAAGGGTGGGTTGTCATGCTTACAAAATTGGGAGTGAGACATACTGATTAACTGGACACTTTGGCTCCTTGCTGCGGGTCTAGCTGCCTTGCAGATTTCTGTGGTTTTCATGTGGTATCGGAGTGCAACATTTGCCTGCAGGTAAGGTGGAGGTTGGGTGATGGTGGTTGGGAGTGCAGTGCTGTGGCTGTTGTTTTGCTTTGTGATATTTTCGTGGGCTGCCAGGCACCTGCGAGTAACAGGGCCTTGTGTTTTTTGCATGTGTTGCTCGGTTTGGGGAGAAGCCTTGGGTCTTTAGTGGTGATTGCTGATGCAGAACCTTGACTGGCCTGGTTTGTGGTGCTTATTGGTGTGGTCGAATTTCCTGGAGTTTGCTCGCCCTGATGTGACTGAGAAATGTTATTTCCATTTCTGCCATGTATGCCTCGGTCTTCCTGGACAACCTTGATAGGAAGGATCTATGGCATTAAAATGCAGTCATCATAATGCTCGATGTAAACTTATTGTTGGAGAAGAGGAACAGGCTTGCCCTCATCTGTTACCCCTCAGGTGTCTGGATGTTCATTTCAAGGAACTGGGGGAAAGGAAAATGAGCAGCTGGAGGAAGCTTGCTTGATAGGTAAGCAAGCGGAGGTGAGGACGCTGCTTATTTGGTTGCAAGGTAATTCAATGAATGGTATATGAAGTGAGATGGGGCACTGCTTCATATGAGTAAGGTCATGCCATCCAGAATTATTTGTTTGGATGGGCAATTCAATAAATGGGATATGAAGTGAGTCTGGGACGCTGCTTCATGTGTAAAGTAAGCGAGCAAAGGTATGGACGCTGCTTACTGGGGCAGGATGACTAAGTACGCTGTCCTGATTAACATTACAAGGATGTTTATGCTGTGTTTAGAATCAACTATACTATGTCCAATTGTAATTAATGTTGGTGACCAAAGCTATGTTATGGAAGTTTAATAAAGGTTGTCAAATGTCATTCGGTGTGATATGTTTATTGAAGGGGACCTGGACAATACTGATTGATTATCAGACAGAAAATATGGTTGCACCTAGCTTGCTTTCAGCTGGGCAGTTACAGTTTAAACTGGCATGTTTCAATACTTTCATTAACTGACAGCAGTACAAGAAATATCCTAGTTATTATTACTTGAAATAAGGTGGTGCTGCGGTAGCATTGTCGCCTCACAGTAAGACGCTGTCCGGTTCAATTCTCAGCTAGAGCGTCTTCTGCGTGGAGACATGCATGAATGGGCATACCTTCGTTGAAGGTTGTGCATCAGAGCTGGTAACTCGGCACATAAAAATCAACTACCAATCATTAGCGGACCGAAGTTCCGCTGTGGTGACCCCTAACCGGGAAAAGCCGAAAGACACAAAAAAATGTATTCAAAATTAATAAAAAATTCTAGGAAAAAGTGAAACTAAAGATGAAAACAGGCACATTTTTTTTTCTTTTTTCCTGTTGTGGAAACTGTTCCAACTGTTTTTTTGTTTGGATAGTTCAAGCCACATGATTTAAACTAGAGAGTACATGACTGGTTGTCAACTCAGTAGGAGAAAGTAAGAGATGAGCCAGGAAGAAAGCTACAAAAGTGACATGGAATGGAGGCTTACATCTATTGTATTACTAAACTGAAAAGAAGAATAAAACAGATATAGTGCATTTATGGCCCTTAACTTGTTGAAAATGAGGGACAGTTGGAGTTTATGAGCGGACCCTGCTATCTGTGCCAGTAGTCTGTCTGGTTTTAAAACACCTTTATTAGAGCCTTCAAGGCATATGTCAGTAAACTGACAGAGAATAAGGATGCAGAGCTTGGCGGAAGCATAACTTTAATGAAACAACTGGAAAATCACTTTCACGCCTGACAACATGCTTCTTCAGATCATATTTATTAAACACGTTTTTCAGTATGTGTTTATACCTGACTAATCCCCAGTATATTTAAAATATGAAACTGTGGATTGTAATTTTTATTTGTTTGACTCATCTTTCTTATCTGTATAGTTGCACTGTTTGTTTATAGTTTTGCATGCAAACACTACAGGAATACAAGCAATTTGATTTACATGTAGCATGTGCACACGTTATCACTTGACTTCCAAATTTTAATACAGCATTATTTGGAAAAAATTCATCTTCTCACATAGGACAAAGTTTCTCTTTATATGCTGGAAAAAAAATTATCAGCTGATAGATGTATATATGTATAAGTGTTGAACATTCTTTCTAAAGTTTCTAATATAGTTAAAGAAGGCTTTGTGGTTGTTCTTTGCCTGGAAGGCAATTTTAACCTCATTGGTTGAGAGTGGCCATGGTGGTGCAGTGGTTAGCTTTGCCACCTCACAGCAAGAGGTTTTCTGGTTCAATCCTCAGCTGGGGTGCCTTTTGCGTGGAGTTTTGCATGTCTTCCCTGTGGTTGCGTGGGTTTCCTCCGGGTGCTCCAGTTTCCTCCCAAAGACATGCTGTAGATGGATTGGACACTCTAAATTGGCCCTAGATGTGAGTGTGTGCATGTGTGTGCCTTCTGTGGAAGGCTGGGTGCTGGGCTGGCAACTCAACACCGTAAAACTCCACTGCCAATCATGAGCAGACAGGTGATCCTCTGTGGCGACTTCAAACTGGGAAAAGCCGGAAGAAGAAGATTTGGCTTTTGTTGATTTGATTAAGGTTGGGAGTTCCCTAATTTTACCTTTTTTGTCTCTTGGCAGTGTTACATTAATTGTTACTGTTAATGAGTCTTTTTTTTATTTTGTTATAAAGCCTGTTTATATTTGGGTTCCACTACAGGGGTTTACTTTTTAATAAGGTATTATATTTACTTTGGATTGGGACAGATGCATCTATGCAGCTACTCACATGTGCATAGAACTTGACAGTAAAGGATTCCACATAAGCAGTGGGGTCATTCAGCTGGAAGGGGATGTTGAATTTAGCCAGTCATTTCTCAGGTGTAGTAGATTAGCCTTGTCATAATCTATAAATACTGAGGTATAGATAGATGCTTCTGGCTTCAGTCTTAAGGTGGATGTAACTCATTTCTGGCCCAATTTCACCAGTGAGGGAGTTACAAATGCTAGGATGCAGAGCTGTCCCATCTTGGTGAGTCCAGGATCGTATCACCTCTGGTTGGAGTGCAGACTAACTGGTTCAGTGAGTTAGTACTGATGCAATCTAGAAATCTCTGGGCATACATGTTGGATTATGTATACACCTCCCAGTTAATGAAGGGGTGGGTGAAGTCCCCTAGAAGAATCATGTTTGACTTAATGCACACAGACTCCATACTAGGTAGGAGTAATGGGCTGTGGGGGACATAGTGGGGGGGTCCTATAGTTAGCCGTGATAAATGGTCTTATTAATGATAAGATGGATATAGAGGAGTTCCAAATTGTCATCTTGTCTAACTAGTCTGAAGGTAAAGCATTTTTTTACAAATATGGAGACATCACCATCTTTAGTGGCTTCATTTAGTATAGTGGGCATTGAAACCCTGCACTGATGAAGTGCTGTCAATAGTCTTGAACCAGGTCTTTGTAATGATGCATAAATTGATATTTTCCAGTGTAAGGTATGCATTTAGGGAGAGGTGTTTTTGTTAAGGCTGCTAGCATGGAGCAGTAATACCTTGATACTATTCAAATTATGTTTTGTTATGCTGCAAGCTTTTAGGAACTGACCTTGCCTAAAAAAGGTGCACGTACTTTGTGCAAACCAGTACACAAGCATAGCACTAAAGATATCCCCTGTCCTATCCCTCTGCTACCCCTATAGGACAAACACTCACACACACAAACACAACCATACAATTGATTAGATGTACTGTTTGTTGAATGCCATTTTTCTGTCAAAATTGGTTGAATACAGTAGTTGCCAAATGCAAGAAGAACAGAAGTCTGCAACATCAAATGCCAGGTGAGTGGGATCAGGTAGTAAAGCAGATAACTTTTGTTTATACCAAAATTGTTCATCGGGTTCCTATCACGTAGTCGAACTCTTACAAGTTTGAACCTCATATGCTCAAGACCATAAGTTTGAATTTGTAAAAGTTAGAGCATTTCAGTGGAACTCTCCATAAGGGAGGTTTCTATTTTGTTCAAAGAGGTGCGATCTTGGAACTGGTATATTTAAGTAGCGGGGGATGTAGGGTGCAAAAGGGCTTGCCCCCCTGCTTAAAATAGTTTATTTTGTTTTCTGTTGTTTTTTTTTACCCATAGTTGAAGTTTTGTAACTTCAAACATAATGACTCGAACATTACGTGCTCAAAGTTATAAGACTTCGACTATGTGATATAGACCCTTGTTCATCATTTGGGTACCCATAGATATGAGTATGTGTATGTATGTATATATGTGTTTCTTTGTGTATAGAGTATTTTATATTACACACAACTAGCACTGGATAATAGGGTTAATGGGTAGAAGGCCTGAATGTTAGTGCAGATAGTAAGCATGGATCTGGAACTGTGGCCAGGTATAAGCTCATTTAACAGAGTTTCAGTGTTTCTGAGGGTGATTATTATTCCACAGATCTGAATGTCTTAATAAGTAATGAAGATTATGAACTCAAAAGCAAGATAAGATGAACCACTGACAGACAGAGACAGGCAGATAAAGCAAAACTTTCAGTATTCTAATTAATGCATCACAGCTAGTAAAAATCTCAAAGGAAAAGAAAGTGCAGTTCTGAAGGTGATACCAAAAGATATGTATTACAGAATCTGTTCAATGGCACTATCTGTAGCAGCTCATGCTGTAAAAGGAGGAATCATGTAATAATTTGTGGAATAAAGGATGTTTTAGCTTATTAATTAGGGCACCAATATTTTTGAGTAACATCTTATCGGCTCATCAGAAACTAGCAGGTAGAGTAACAATTAGTCAATGGTATGCAAACCCTTAATCAAACGCACGGCCAGGGTGATGGAGATATAAAGGAATAAGAACAGTTTAAAACAGGACTTCCAAGATGGCCGCACACTGAGCAACACCTTAATTTCAATTCTCTCAGTGTGAAAACAGAAAAAAAGGCGCCATTGAAACAGTTATTTTGGTAAAGTCCAGTCACAGGCTAGTAATTACCCTGTCAAGATGCCAGCAAAGGAGAGATTTAGAGAATATGAAAGAAAATGAATGAGAAAAGGTGAAAAGAAAACTCTGACAGAGAAGAATCCTGCAGCTGTTCATCAAAATAAAACAAATGTCCTCAGAGGGTTATAATATAAACGAGCTTTAAATGACTATGTCAACTCAAACAACAAAAGGCTGAAAAAAAAACAGAAGAAGCTTTAATTAGCTATTTATATGAACTGATGAAAACTTAAAAAATCAAAGGGTTAAATAAAGAAAATTCTAGATGAGCATGAGGCTTCTGAAAAAGAGTTGTTTCAAAAATAATTGAGTTAGAAGACAAAGGAAACCTGAAATTTTCTGCTGTACCAGAAGAAACTGGAAGGATCAGACAATTTTATGAAAGTATTAATAAGCAATGGGACCAGTGTTCCACTGCAAGATTTTTTTCATTGAAATGGACATCATGTGTTTGCTCCGAACCTGTCCATGAGGAAACAGCAAAGACCTATATTAGTAAAGATGCAATCATGCCAGCAGTAAAAGTAGATCCTGACAAAACTATGGCAGAAAGGAAAAATATTAAAATTGGAGACAGCAAAGTATTTGTGGAAAATGATTATTCACTGTACACCAAGCAGGAGAGAAGCAGGCTTATCCCAACAATCAATGATTGAAGAGAAACAGATGTGAAATTCAAGTTGCTGTATCCCGCTGTCTTCTGAACATTTTTTTTCTGGAGGACCAAAGACATTCTTTGTGCAGAACAGGCTAAGGAGGAAATAAAAATGTAGGTCCAACACAGGGTATCACCAAGTAGAAGGGGGTACTGCTTCTCATTCTTCTCACAACAAAGCTCATAAGGAGACATTGCCAATGAAACCTTTTTCAATATAACAAAGGAAAATGCTTAAAAAGCACAAAAAACACGAGTTGACTAGAAGAATCAGGAGTACATTGGCCTTGAAACAGGGTGTGGTGATGGGAGATGGAGGTCATCAGGAAGAAGAACAGCTACACTGAAATTAGTGATCACATGGGAGACTATATAGCATCAATCATATTTGTGAAATATGGCTTTGCAAGAAAAAGTGGCTGAGAAAGACTGTAATTTTGTTGACCTTGTTAAGCTTGTGGGTGGACTGTAAACATATACTTCACTTATGTCATGGGAGGCTGGCATAATGGGTAAGGTGTTTGCCTTATACACACAAGTGGCAGGGTTTGATTCTCACATGGTGTAATTGGCTAGGCTTAAAATGGCCCAAAAGGGCAGTTAGCCTAGTACTAATCCATGAACCATGCTTAGAAGAACACTAAAGGGAAAACTGTAAGTAAAACACTTTTTGTTCATGTTAATATTTGTATAAAACATTTCATGATATATACTGTGTGTTATATTGAAAAGCAGTTTTGTGCTGTCACTGGTACTTTAAATGTGAGGGAAGTCTTTCAATGATTTCTGTATATGTTAAGTATTAAAGTACACAAGCACTTTTTTAGTTACAAGATGTATAGGCTTTACATTGTATCATTATAAGTAAGGAAGGCTGGACAAAAGCAAATTAAGTTAATATAATGTGATCTTGGGCTTCTGGGGTGGGGCTGAGGTATAAAACTGAACTGATTTTATTATATGTAGAGTTATGATAATAATTTTCTTTGTTTTTACAAATGTGGATATTTGGATTGATGTCATTGGCTTGAGCTATGGACATGTTTTATACAAACAGGCTTGGCAGATAAGACAAAATGATGAAAGGCATGACAAATGCTGAGTTTCTTGAGAGTTTTGAATCTGTTGAGTTGCAAGCTTGATTTTTTTTTCATTATCAAATGCCCTCACTGGGGGACATGAAGTATGCAGCTAAAGGCAGTTTTCCAGGAGAACTCTGTACTTGGGTTCTAAAAGAAATGTGCAAGGATTCCTGCAAAGTTGTTAGTTATTTTTTTCTGTCATTGCTGACAAGCTGTCTGCATTTGCAAGCAATTAATCTTGAGAGGTCAGAGTCATATCTGTAACGTTAAAAGGTGAAATTGGTAGAAGCAAATAAGAAATAGTAACCTCCTCATCAGTCTTAATCCTTTCATGAATTTAATTAAATAGTGCACAATTGCATTTTATTTAAAGCTAGCCAGTGCACTTTTTCTTTGGGCTAAAGGTTAATACAGTCTGAAAACATGCAAGCTGTTTTTTCAAATATGGGAGGGGAACAGAGACAAAAAAGTGCAGAAAACAATCAATGTAAGAAGGAACATATGCTGCAATATGCAATTTAGCATGCATAACCTTAATTTTAGATTAGGTAATGCCTGTGGGTACAGACGTTGATTTGGCGCAATTACCCCTATCTGGAGGGTTAAACTTAATTTGTTTAAAATATATATAATTTTATATAAGTTAATAAAGTATGGGGGGTGAAAATGTATTTAGTTTTTTATTTGTTTGAGGGTTATCATTAGAGCAAAAAGTCTTAAGAAAGTGACGAGTTCAAATGGAGATGAGAAAAAACAACTGTATAAAAGATCAGCCTACCAGACAGTGGTATGACAAAAGTTAGAAATACACATTCAAAAAAATTGTCATGTCCAAAGGAGAGAGAGCTTTCTTTCATGATGGCTACTCTCTCTGTATTATCTTGGAATGTGAATGAATTTAAAGGGTATAGACAAAAAAGTAAAAGCATTGGATTATTTTAAAGATAGAGAGTTCAAATAGCAATGCTGCAGGAGAAACATTTAGAAAGAAATATGCATGTGAATTTGATAAAGACTGAATTTCAAGATTGCTATTAAACAGAATATCAGGGACAAAGGAATAGGGAAGTAATTATACTAATTGCTAGAAGAGCTCCAATAGTGATACAAAATGAGAAAAAAGATAATAAGGGTATATTTGTGGTAGTAGCTGGCTATTGGCTGGGGGGGTTATGCTGGCATGTATTTATATTCCACCTAAAACTGCTATTGTTAAACTTAAGAAAACTTTTGAAGAAATAATCAGCTTTCAGTTGGGAATATAATTTATAAGTGGGGACTGGAAATTGATTTACAACAGTGGGTATGTATCAGGGAGACCTAGAAGAGAAAAATATAACAAAAGAAGGTAAATTTATGAAGAAACTTATGAAAATATTTGGTATGGAATACATGAAGTCAGTAGTAGGAACTTAGACCTTGCATATTATTTCACAAGGTACAATAACTGAGCTAGACTAAATAGAAATTATATGTAACAGGAGCATGTGCATTTAATTGAAAGCTTCAATTCACATCCAATAACTGTTACAGATCATTCACTGATAAAGACTATAATAGAAATACAAGGTAATGAAGTAAAAATTAGACACTGGTGCTGTTCTACTTACCTGTTAAAAAGAGAGGAATTTAAGGAACGGGTAGTGAAAGCTGTTCAAGAGTTATTAGGAAAGATAGACATCATCAGAATATATTGCTATTGAAAGGAATAAAATGAAAATTGAGTTTAAAAACTAGGGTAGAAATAAAAGAGCAAAAGATATGGTAAATAAGTAACAAAAACTATTTAGAGGGACTGACAGAGGTAAAAATATTGCTGAATAAGGGAAATCGCACATAACAAGAAGAGAAGTAACTGCAGAGTGCTAAAGGGAAAGATTGCTGATAAGCAACTATTTTTAGTAACAGCTCCAGAGCACAAAAACTTTCAGCAAAGTGATTTAGGCAACAGAAACTAGAAATGTTGTTTGCCAAAGGTAAGGGGCCTATGACAAGAACAACAGCCAGAGATCCTATAGAGGTATTACAGATATTCCAGAAAGTTTACAAAAATTTAAATACATCAAAGAAATGTGTAAAGGAAGGAAAAGCATGAATAGAAATATTTATGGAAGACTTAATTATGCCAAAATTAGAGGAAGATGAGGATCAACAACTAACAGTTAAGATAGGAGGTAAAGAGATGAAAATGGTGAAGTGTAGTCAGTCTACAGGGAAGTTTACAGGACGCTATTCCTGCGGAAGTTTGGAAGTTAGTAGAGAAAAAAGTGAAAATAAACTGGAAGGTTTTGTTTAATAGTATTTTAAAAAGAGGGGAAGCACCAGCATCTTGGAAGAAATCTATGGTGTCTATATTATTCAAAGGGGATAAAGATCCCTTAAAATCAGCTTCATGTAGACCCAGTTCAGTTTTTAATCTGTGCTTATAAAGTGTTTATGTTTAAGCTAGCTACGAGAATGATGACGGTGTTTTCAAAATTGATAAATATGGATTGCTTGTTGTTTTGTGGAGGACAGGCAAATATTTAACAAGATTAATAGAGCAATGGTAATCCATGGGGAGGCAGAATGTATGAAAATATTACTGTTGCTGGTTGGTCTTGATGCAGAGAAAATATTCGATAGAGTAAACTGAGATGTTATGAGTAGGACAATGGAAGCATTTGTATTCCCTGATACAATAATAAGGTTAATGAGGAGGATCTATGAAGGTTTGGAAGCAAAAAATAAGGTAGGAGCATTCCTCTTTCAGAAGATGAGTTTGGAACAAAGAACCAAACAGGGGTATCCTCTTTCCCCTTTGTTATTTGCTTTATATTTAGAGGCACTGGCAAAGAAAATAAGGGAGCCTGGAATCCAATGATAAAATTTAAACTTCTACACAGGAAGGGACAAAAGGTGGAGGTGTCTCAGTTTACATCAGAAACAAACACTCCTTGGGACTTCCAAGATGGCTGCACATTGAGTAACAGCATAATTCTAGTTCTTCCTGTGTGAAAACAGAAACTTAGCACAGAAAGCCAATGGACCTTGATTTCTGGGTAAATGTCAGTAACTGGCTAGTAAGTGCATTGCTTGGATGCCATGAAAAAAAAAATACAAAGGACTTGAAGGAATGTGGGCAACAAAAGCCAATAAAAAACCCTGACTGGGAAGAGTTCAGCAAAAAGCAGTGCAAGCTTGAGATATGACTTACAGTAACCTAGAGGAACATATAAGACAACTCCACACAGACCGGACTAAAATAAATGAAACACTGATGGAGTATATCAAAACAAAGAATAAAAGGCTGGCAAATGGAAGAAGCTTTAAAACAATTTCAGATAAGGTGATAAAACTGCAAAACTCAGAAATCAAAATGAAGAAAATTCTGGCTGAATATGAGACTGCACAAGAAGATATGCTTAAAAATAGAATTAGAGGACAGAGCATGTAGGAAAAATCTGAGATTTTCTGCTGTACCTGAGAAGCTGGAAGGAACAGACTGTATTAATTTTATGAAAGCACAAATAAGCAACTAAACTTGTAATTCATGATAGGAATTGTTAATTGAAAGGGCACATCATGTGTATGCTCTAAACCAGGCTATGACAAAATAACATAAACTCTTAATAGTAAAGATACAGTCTTACAGAAGGAGTTGATTCTGACAAAACTGTGGCGGAAGGACAAAGTGGGAGACAGCAGAGTGTTTGTGGAGAATGACTACTCATTGTTCACCAAGCAGAAGAGGAGCAAATTTATCCCATTATTCAGGGAATGTTGAGAAGCAGGCATGAGATTCAAACTGCTGTATCCAGCTATCTTCAAATATTTTTCCCTCGAAGAACAAAATCATAATTTGATAAAGTGCATGCTAAGGAAGAACTACAAAAGTTTGTCCCACAAAAAAATGAGTTGAGAAACAGAAGGAGATTATCATTCTTGTTCTTCTGGTAATAAAGAACACAGAAATACTGTGCCAGTGAAACCTTTTCCAGTGTTTCAATGAAAAATGCTTGAGAGAGGGAAAGAAAAACAAGAGTTCACTAGAAGAATCAACAGCACATTGCTCCTGTTTTTTTTTCTTTTTTTTTCTTCCTTCTCTCTTTCTCCTTATTCAGTTTTAGGAAATGTAGGCACTGCAATGTAAAAAGATCTGGTTAAAAGAGCACGGCAAAAGAAAATTTAGTGTGCTTTTCTCATTCTTGCATAGGGGAATGACTGGGTTAGGGTCATTAACTTAATATAGTAACACATTTTGAGAGAAAGCAAGAAAATGAAAAAGAATATTGAATATTATAATGCTTTTTTCCAGTAAATAAAGGTATGCTTGGCAGTTTTATGTCTGCTTTTCATGTCTGTAGCAGACAATCTGATGAATAGAAATGACTTGGAGAAAATGTTTTCTGAAAGCATTCAAGTGTTTTCCCAGCTGACAGAGCTATAAAGATAAGACAGACCCAGACAGCAGTTAATAGAATGACAGGATGTACCATGTGTCTTAACATGGATAACCTTTCTATTAGGTTATCTCAAATCTGTGTGTGTGTGTGTGTGTGTGTGTGTGTGTGTGTGTGTGTGTGTGTGTGTGTGTGTGTGTGTGTGTGTGTGTCTGTCAGTTTGGAGGGTAACACTTCAATATTTGAAGATGTACATAGTTTTGTTTATTATTAAGTTAATAGATATGAGGGGGTATTGGAGATGTATTTATATTTTTGTTTAGGTTTTTTTAATAAAACAAAATTTCTGTAAGATGTGGCATTGGTCAAACAGAGATGACAAGAAACAACTGTATAAAAGATTAACCTGCCAAACAGTACATGCATGTAACACAAAATCTGGAACTAGACATTTAACAAAAATGTTGTCATATATAAAAGGTGGGAATTATAATTTTTCAAGAATATGATGCTTTCTATAATGTCTTTAAATGTCAATGGCCTCACGGATAAATACAAAAAAGAAAGAGTAGTGAACTGTATTTAAAAATGTAGAGTTCAAATAGCTATGCTACAGGAGACATACCTGGAAAGAACTGAACATGTGAATTTGATAAAGAAAGGTTAGCAGGATGGCTATTCAGTGGAATACCTGGGGAAAATGAAGAGAAGAGTACTTATATTAATTGCAAGAGGAGCTCCAATAGTAATAGGAGATGATAAAAAAGACAATAATGTTAAATTTGTAGTATTAAGGGGCTACTGGCAAAGGAGGAGGATTACACCTCCATGTATTTTTATTCTACCAAAAACTGCTATAATGGAGCTTAAAAATTTTTGGGAGAAATAATCAGCTTCCAGCAGGGAATATTACTTATAGGTGGTGAAGGGAAAAATATAACAAAGGAGGGTAGATTTTTAAAGAAATGTATGAAACTATCTGGCATGGAAGATGTGAATTCAGTACTAGGAGTTTGGAGTGAATTTACATATTATTCCATGAGATACAAAAACTGGGTTAGGGTAGACAGAATTTACATTTCACCAGAACATGTGCATTTAATTGAAAGTCATGATATGCACCCAATAACTATTTCAGATCATGCACCATCAGTAACTAAAACAAAAACACAGTATAATGAAATGAAAACTAGACACTGGCACTTTCCCATCTATCTATTGAAAAGAGAGAAATTTAAGGAATGGTTAGTGGAAATTATTCTGGAGCTATTAGATAATATAGAATTGTCTTCTGAAAATATAGGTAGGGAGTGGGATAAAATTAAACTGCAGTTTAAAAATAGGGTAGAAATAAAAGAAAAGGAGATATGGTTAAGAAGTAACAAGAATTATTTAGTGGGTCTCACAAATATTAAGGTATTGCAAAATAGGGAGAATCTCACAACAAGAAGAAGAGCAACTGCAGAATGCTAAACAGAAAATAAGGGACTATCTCAGTAATATGAATGATTTTAGAAAGTTTGGTGTTAAGCAACTGTTTTTTGATAATAACTATAGAGCACAAGAACTTTTAGCACAATTATTCAGGCAACAGAAAGTAGAAAAGGCTGTCACCAAGCTTAGGGAACCTATAACAAGGATGATAACAAGGGATCCCGTAGAAGTATTAGAAATATTTTGTAAATTCTATAAAAGTCTATAGTCTAAAGTCTATAAAAGCAGAAAAATATGGAAATCAAAAAATGTACACATGGAAATGTTTATGGAAGAATTAAATATGCCAAGATTAGAGGTAGAGGAGGCTCAATTACTAACAGTTAGGATAGAAGGAGATGAGATAAAAATGGTGATATATATAACTGATTTAGAGGAAAGTCCCTCAGGAATAGATATGGTATTCCTGTGGATGTTTGGAAGCTAAGAGGAAAAAAACTGATAAAGATCTGGAAGGTTTTGCTTAACAGTCTTTTAAGAGAAGGAGAAGCACCAACATCCTGGAAGAAAGCAGTGATAGTTGTAATAGATAAAGAGGGTAAAGATCCATCAGATCCGGCATCGTGAAGGCCCATTCCAATATTAAACCATAATTGTAAAGTGTCTATGTCGAATGACAAAAGTGATGCCAAAATTGATAGATATGGATCAATGTGGTTTTGTGGAGGGGAGGCACACATTTGACAACATTAATAGAACACTGATGATCCAATGGAAAGCAGAATGTAAGAAAATCCCACTATTGCTGGTGGGTCATGATGCAGATAAAGCATTTGACAGAGTGAGCTGGGACTTTATGAGCAGACCAATGGAAACATTTTCAGCCCTGATAAAAATATAAGGTTGATTAGGAGGATACATGAGAGATCAGAGGTAAAAATTAAAATGGGTGGAGTCCTCTCTGATAATTTCTGCTTGAGCAG
Source organism: Protopterus annectens (assembly GCF_019279795.1). Lineage (NCBI taxonomy): Eukaryota > Metazoa > Chordata > Ceratodontiformes > Protopteridae > Protopterus > Protopterus annectens. The sequence goes on from NC_056751.1 coordinate 592,455,381, forward strand.
AGGAACCAGGTAGGGATGTCCTCTCTCCCCTTTGTTATTTCCATTATATTTAGAACCATTGGCAAAGAAAATAAGGTACTCAGAAATTCAAGGATATAATTGGTTTGGTAGTCAAGAAAAGCTGGCTCTATTTGCAGATGATATTATTTTATACCTAAAAAAAAAAAAAAAAAAAAAAAAAAAAAAAAAAACAGAAAGGGACATTACAGTGTTATGGAACATTTTAAGACTGTTTCAAAGCTTTTCAGAATACAGAATTAATGAAGCTAAAACAAAGGCAATAGCAGTAAAATATGAACCCACACGGGTCCCCTACAAAATACCAAACGCTCAGAATCCCGACGCCCAAATTACTGAGACCAGAAGCCCGATACGCCACATTACTGAAAGACCAGAAGCGCAAAATTCAAAATCCTGATGTTAAGGGATATTGAGTTAGCGCTTCTGGTGTTGCGGTTCAGGTAAGTATCGGTGTGTAAGTGTGTTTGTGAGGGGCTTTAGTGTGTGTTAGTGTGCGTTGTGACTGTGGTGTGTGTCTGTGAAGGACTGTAATGTGTGGGTGTAAGTTTGCCTTGTGTGTGTGTTTGTGCGATCTCGGTGTTAGAATATTAAAGTAGGGGGTGTGGGGGTGCAGCCCCCACATGGGGGGTGCAGGGGGTCTTGCCCCCCTGCTTAACTATAGTGTAGGATTATTTGTTTGGGTTTGGGGGGATACTGTGTGTATGTGCATGTGTGTACTGTATTTGTGTTGATCGTTGGCGATTTTGAATTTCGCACTTGTGGTCCGTTGGTCTTCCCGTCTTTCAGGTATTTGGTCTCGAGATTACAGGCATCGGTCTTGTGGGTTTTTGGTCTTTTGTAGGGGATCTACCCACACATGAATTGATTCAGCAATATTCATATTTATGGGGACTTGATAAAATGAAGTACTTAGGAGTATGGATTAAACATGATTCTGGTGTGGCAGCTAAGGATATGTGGGAAGAGACTAAACAAAATATAATACAAAAACTGTGAAAATGGAAGCTTTGTTATATGGATATCAACAGTAAGATACAAGCAGTTAAAAACGTTTTAGTCCCTTTAGTCTTATTCACAGGTCAGGCATATTGTTATCAACCAGAGAAGAAGTTGTGGATAGCAATTAATCAAGAAAGGAAGGATTTTATCTAAGAGGAAAAGATGTCAAGAGTCAAGTTGGATAAGTTTATTCTTCCAATAGAACATGGTGGACTGGGATTACCTGATTTGAAGGGGTGCTTCAGAGCAACATAATTAAGGCTTCTATACGTAGTACAAGCAGAAAATTATAATTCAAAGTGGAAAGAGATGATGAAATGGGGGGGCTCAGGATACAAGGAGAGACTGGGATTTTGGATGCAAACCTTTAAGGAGAACAGCAATAATCATACAGAATATTATATTCATAAAGTAGCAGAAAGTATTCTAAGAACTAAGCTGTGATGATGTGAGGTATTCCCATCTATGCCAGTGAGAATAGGGCAGTGCATGTGTAACATATGCCAGCATAGTTAGCTGGAGTTTTGTAAATAATTTTGTGTCTTTTGACTATCACACTGACTGGTACAGATGCTTGTGTTAAAAATATATCAATAGTGTTATTATAACTGATTAAATGTATATGTTTAAACAAGGAATTCTGGAAGGGAAGAGTAGAAATTTTTGAAATTGTTCTATAATTTTCAAATACTGCAATAGATCTTAGCTGAGCTCTGAATGTGTGTTGTACCACAGACAAGTGATCAAATGTGATGTAATTCTATAACCAGCACTGAGAGGATGGAACTCTCACAGACGTTTTGTTTTATTTTCTTTTTTTTTTTTCCTTTGGAATCTGATATAAAAATCTATGACAGTTATCACAGTTAGTTGATTGAGCTAGTTCAGTTCAGTCCTGTTTAGTTAGAAGCTCATCACGTTGCCTTGTAGAAGTAAGCATCTTAGCATCCTATCTTGCCTTGCCATATTAATTGAGTTAGCTAGGGAACAGTTATTCTTTAGACAGTCAGTAAATACAGTGACATTAGCTAAGTTTTTTTTCTGCATCTGTTTGAATCTGTCCAACTGTGTTATTTTTATTTCTTCTGTGATTGAAACTCTGGTGTTTATTGTGTTTAGATATTTATTATTCTCAATTTATCTAGTTTATTATTTATTATTAAGTATTATTATACCTTTCATTGTGGCTGGTCTTTTAAAGAATACTTTTAACATCTTGAGAGTACTTGCGCTTATTTTAGTGATGCCATGGCCACTCTGAAAAGCCTTTCTACTTTGGTTAAGTTCTACCATTATATTAGTATTGATTTTACTCAGTATAATTAGATACCCTTGTAAGAGCCTGAGAGTGGTTGACTGGCAGCAGCTTGGTTACCTTATAGTCTAGGCAGAAGGGGTACAACTAGTAAATATGTACCAGCCTTTCCCAGGAGTGTGTGTATATGTGTGAAAATTAAATACCCAGGTGTGGGTGTGTCAGCTACTTGGAACTGGGACACAGTGCTCCAAAGTGTGTCTTGTTTGGGATCTGGAGAGACAGGGAGTCCAGTCTCAGGTCTGGAGTGTGTTCCCTGTGTGCTCTTGGAGGAAACTGTGCTTAATGCAGAAAGCTGCATCTTAAAATACTGTGTAAATCCATTCTTGTTTTTAGTGGCCATCTCTCACTGGTGTCAGTGGTGAAGACTGAGGCTCCTAGATTACTGGCCCAGGGTAGAAAGGCCGACACATAAAAAAAGAAAAAAACATGGGAATGGGGAAAGGAGATTCTGCTGATAGGGATGACTGCAATTAAGGATACAGAAAATAGGCAAGAGGGGGTTGGAACTTATTGGAGAAAACTGGTAAAGAAACCAAGGAATTGGAAGCAAATAACTAGGGAGGAAAAGGAAATAGAATGGGAAGATGCCAATAACTTATTTGGACTGCAGGGTAGAGAATGCCTTCCCTATCAAGAACTGATATCAGAGTATAGGTAAAGAGAAAGAAACAGGGAGTCGTAAAGAAAAGACCAGCACTGGCAGAGTTTTGAGTAGAATCTAGAACAGAAGTTGCCATTAAGAAAAGGAATAATTAGTAGACCATATAAATATGATAATGATAAGAATCAATCAGAGGAGGTTAGAAAAGATTGGGAAGAGAGATTGGATAAGCAATTTATAAAGAAACAATGGGGGATATATGCATGTCTCCCAAATATGCAACAAAGTCTAAAATATTTTGGATATTTGCTTGGAAGTGTTTCCACAGGTATATTTATACCCCAGGTAGACTCCAAAGAATGTTTTCTCAGGTAGAGAGACAATGTTGGAGATGTGATGGGGAAGAAAGAGGTAAATGGGAACATATTTTCTGGGAGTGTAATGAGTTGGTAGACTTTAAGGATTCCCTGCAGACTGCTCTGTTTGAGGTACTGGGTGAGCAAATTAGTATAACTTTATTTTTTGAGCTATGATACAGAATTGGAATTGCTTAGACATTGTAAGGCCATGCTGAGTCTAATTATGATGGCTACCAAAAAAGTAGTTACTAGAAAATGGAAATCAAAGTTTAAACCAACTTTACTAGAAGTAGCAAATATAGTAATTGAGATAAAGCAACTGGAATTGGAATCTTTAGGAATGGGTAGGAGCAAATTACATAGGAAAAATGGGAATTGTGGGATTAATACATGCAGAGGTGGAACAATGTTTAAAAAGAAGGCAGGATTTGAATGAGCTATGTAATGTCTGACTGACAATGACTGGATATAAGTGATGTATAATGTTTGCAGCTACGGTTCTGTCAGCAAGGTTTGTAATGTATAATATCTGCAACTGAAATTATGTCAGTTTGATTTATTTTAATTTGTATAAATGGAAGATTGCCTCTTTCATACATGATAATTTAATAAAGATGTTTCTTGTTTAAAAAAAAAACACTCCTCAAGGCTCGTCAGACAGTATGATGTACCTAAACTTCGTATGTACTTCCAAATTACCATAGGCAAAGTCCCATACCATATCCTTTTCTAACTACTGGCTCCTCACTATGACCTAGTAAACCCATATTACATACTTAAATGTACTGGAGACATTCCCCATTCAACCAAACATCATATTGATGGGCCACTTTATCTACCCCACTATATACTTGGAATGATACATGACTCCAAACATGCAGGCACACAGAATCCAGGACTTTGTAAACACAAAAATATTGAACCAACTAGTCTGGATACAAATTAGGGGTGCTAATATATTGGATCTGCTCCTCAAAAACATGGGAGAATGTTGTATCCTCACCCACAGTGTAATGTCCTTGCTGGTCAGGTCAAACCATCAAGTTGTCTCATTTGAAATTAAAATAAAACTTGGGACCCCAGCTAACCCTGAAACCTTTAGAAATTATTCTAAAGCAAATTTCCTACTAAGAAGTGACACCATAGCAAAATGTCAACACCCCCCAAACCCAGAGAAAACCTCTGCCTATGCATAATTGTTCATGAAAACCCAGTACAATCATGTTAATGGCTACACCCTGTTAAAATTCCAGCATCAATAAGTTGTATAACAAAAAACATGTCCAAATTTAGGAACTACAATGTCCAGCAAGGTAAAAACTTCATCAATCTAAACAAGCAACTCAGGGAAGTAATCAAGTCTACCAAAGCCAGATATGAGGTAAAAATAGCCTTCTACATCAAGGACAATCATAAGGCATTCCTTAGCTATGTCTGCAACCTCAAAGGCAATAAACAACAATGCGCCAAACTAATTGTAAATGGAGCCACCTGTACTCTGCAGGAAGATATACCAAATCTACTGGCTGACATATTTAGCTGAAGTTTTACCCCCCCCCCACCTAAGACACTACTCCTGAAATATTCTAAACCGTAACTTCCCCTTCTATCACTAAGAAACAGGTCCTCAATGCACTGTCCAACACCAAGAACACTACATTGATAGGCTCCAATAATATCCCCAGGATACCTCCTTAATAACATCAGGACTATTACTACTAACTATTCAATCATAATATTCCACACAAATGGTGGACTGCAGCTGTCATCCCTCTGCACAAAGACGGGCCATCCACAGACCCAGGCAGTTACAGACTCATAAGTCAGACTAGTCTCATACACAAATTTATGGAAAGAATTATCATGAAAATGATAAACAATGACATAGAAAACATTCTAGCTCTGGATCCAACCCAGTTTGATTTTGTCAAGGGCAGGTCATGCCTACTCATCTTGATGGCCTTCTTTGAGAAGGTCACCAAAGCAATGGATAAGGGAAAATGGTGCATACTGCCTACCTTAATCTTGCCAAGGCATTTGATACAATATCCCACTCAGGCAGTGTAGACAAACTCACAAAATAAGGTATAAACCCATATACCATGCACTGGATAGACAGCTGGCTCAAAGATAGGGCCCATGAAGTTTGGATTGGGAAATCTACCTCTACAAAAAGGCCATTCACTAGTGGAGTTCCTCAAGCCTCAATGCTGAGGCTGCTCCTTTTTGCCTTTACTTCTATGAAGTCAAGGCCAACATCACAGGCCTCTAGTTGACCAAGTCTGCCAATGATTGTAAACTAGATGTAGGCCTAGAATCCCCCAAAGACACAAGCACCATCCAAGAAGGCCTGACACAGATCAATGGCTAATGCCAGAGCCATAGTCTAAAACTCAATGCCAAGAAATGTATAATCATATCCTTTGGGAAGATGGCTACCCCTGGAAAATACCACATTAATATTACATCCCTAAGAGTTGTCCCAGTAGTCGGGATTTGTGAATACATGAAGACAGTAACCTGGCCTTTGACCATCATGTGTCTATGCTTGTAAAGAAATCATTCTATGTTATGCAAGTTATAAGCAAGGGTATGGAATCTAGGTCCAAGGATGTCAATGTTCCACTGTACTCAGGTCTCATCGGATGAATCTTTGAGTGCAGAGCCCCCTTTGTTATGTACCTGGCCTGGCTTATGCAACAATTGGAGGATCACATAGGTTCCTTACAAAAGGAATTTTAGGGTGTATACAACATGGGTGTAAACAACATGTACTACGTGGTCTGCCTCAAAGATGTATTACTTTAATAGTGCCCTACATACTGCTGAATGGCGACTTATGCCTGGTCTACAATTCATCCTCTTATCCCACTCTGATAGACCTTTTACACATCTGCAAAACAAATAGCATCAGAATTACCAAATCTGTGAACTTAAACCTCATCTACAACATAAATAGGGCATCTTAGATGGACAGGTATGTATCTCAGAAACTACGCCTTCTCTGGAACAGGCTTCCCATCCATGTGAAACAGAGTTTTTCCCTATCCCTGTTAAAGTATCAGTTGGACCAGAGCTTGAAGAATCAAAAATTTTCCCCTGGTTTGGCACCTATGTCTCTATTAGACAGAGACAGCCTGTAAATGCTCAACCACCCATGCCAAAGCTTACAAACACTCCTTAAAGTAATCCTAGGTCATCAGATACACTTAAAAAGCATGGCTAGGCTTATAAAGGCCCCCTGGGGTACTAAGCCTTATAATCACATATGAACACATGAACTTAAGTAATAATATCCAGACAGTCACACTTACAATATTCCATCCATTCAGCCTGACAGCCAGTCATGTCCCTACCTCTGATCAACAAATAACCAAATCTACCCATCAGAATAACTAACAAGGGAAATAGTTCTTCATATCACTTATTACACATATATAGTAGGATAATGCATGTTTATTACATCTTCCTACTCTTTTGAATTTTGTAGGACTGACATAAGCTACAATCCGCTTTAATCTTCTACATCTAAAAATCAGACAACCTAAAAGCAGCTGACACATCTTTCCAATGTTGCCCAGTTACAGTTAAAGCAACCAAACTTTTTCTTCTCATCTGGGTTGAAAAATTGCTGTATTATCTAACCTCCAACTTTTTAATTAACTTATATAAATTTTGTTATCCTTGCCAATTCATTAAAATGCACCTATCTTTTACTCATAAATTAGTTTTCTAGCTGGTTAACATTACATCATTACATATTAAAATCCTACATGAAGTTAAAATATTGTAAAAGACACTGTTTATACAACTTTTAATATGTACTGATCCTAAATAAACTATGACATAATTTTACTATTCTTCCAATAAACTCAGATAAACATAATTATTATATAATGTAGGGAACTTCAGAAATAACTGCAGCTAAGGTTAATGGCATGAAGAAAATAAGATCTTTTAGATTCTTGCTTATGGACCTAGAACCAGTATACCTGCTCCTGGTTGAAATCATGGCTCATTCCTTCCAGAACAGCTCTTTTGAGTGTGTACCTTTAACTCCCAGTGGGCGTGGCTTCAGCCTTTAAAAAAATGAAGTTGTCACCTTACAGTTATAACAAATAGTCATCGACATAGGTCAAATATCAATTCAATTGTGTTTGCCATCATGTATGCTTCAAGATAAAACATTCTGATACCTTGTATGTAGCATGGTTTTGGAATTATTAATGCAAATATGAACAAGCATTATTTGACACCTAGAGGCGCAGTAGGAGGTAACTGCAGATGCACCTGGAGACGTTACTCGGATGTAATGAGTTAATCCCAAAAGGAAGAGAAAAAAAAACAGCCGTTTGTGACATTCATTGTAACATCTACCCGTATCATTCCGTAAGACTCTGTCATCATCAGTTGCACACATAAAGGATTTATCCTCTTGTACATTTGATATAAACATTCAATAACCAACCGTTGTCATACCTAACACATAAACCTGTTATGAAATGGCAATTTTCAAAAGCACCATCCTTCCTCTTTACTCTTATCTACTGGATGTATTCTTCTAAATCCCTCTTATATCAAACAGTATTATACATGTGCAGTCCTTTAGGCATAAGGCACAAATCCATTGCAAAAATAATCCATTACCTATTCCGTACATCTTCAAGTAGTCTGATTCATTAATTACAGTCATCATATGCTACAAAAGAAAAAAAATCTTTTCTTTCCATTCATATCTTCTTAAATAGCAATATTCATTCCTCCGCACTATAGAATATAGAAAATCGGCTATGTATTGGTTTGCATTTTATCAGTTTACAGAGCCAGGCATTTAGGGTCATCACCATCATTTACACATATAAAAGATTTACTGTCTTCTAAACATAATATGTATTTCACTAACAGCACTGTAATACTTAGCAGATAAACATATTATCTGATTAAACATTTTCAAAAACAGCTTTATGGTTCTATTCATTTCTACTAGAAATATTTTGTAAGTCCCAGCTGTTTTAGACAAACTTATTATTCCCTACAATCTGTTAGGCATCAGATACACTTCCCTCATACCTCAAGCATGTAGGTCAACAAATGTTATATAAAATAGTTAATTGCTTAGTCTACATAACTCCATGTAGAAATATACCTTATTTCAAACTACTATGCACCTGTTGAAGTACAAAGCAGCACAAAAATCAATCTTCCCTTTCCATTCAGATCTTTCTAAGTTGGTGAAATGTGATCTTTAGAAGCACCCTTCACTGTGATAGTACTACAAAATATTGTCCTCTTCCCATTCCAGTATCGTTCCTCCTATTTGCCTTCTGTTTTTATCGAGCATGCATTATCCCTGGTGTTAGAAATACTATTACAATCCACTGCAGACACTTGTCAGGACACATAATCAGTTCATTTATTTTTTATATCACCACCAACCCAGTAGACATTCAATTTAACAGGATCATTTATCTGTATTTCATTTATGCCTACTACATTCCTAAATGGCCTCCTTGGATAAATATTACTTCTGGGTATTCATGTTCAACATAAGCAGATCAACAATTAAATAAGAATCATATTCTTTGTTGCCATAATTCCACAAAATATTCTTTTTCATAGGATGACACAAACTGAATCAGAATAAAGGTAGCTTACCATATTTCTTATTAATTTCATTTAGCAGTAATCACCAACAGTCCTGTACACTGCACCATCTTTGTTTTCACACAATCCAGTAGTGCTTTAGCTTTCTTTCTTTCCAATATGGCAGAAAATTGCATATTTTGCCTACAAACAATATCCCCTTGTGTAACTAACTACTGTTACACATATTCCACCTGCCCGGTAATTTCATTTGTCTTGCAGGAAGTCTCATCAACTTACTACTTAATTTATTTTATTTATTTATTCTTTGTTGATTGGGTTAGTCCCACTAGGGACTCTTTTCAGAGGAGAATCAAGGTGGTATTGATACTGCTAGGGGAAATTTGGCCAGGATATTGAGGAACTTCCTCTTCTCATCACTGTCATGAGTGGAAACCATTTTGGAGGACCACTTCCTAAGCACAGAGGCAGCCTGGAGAAAGAAGGAGGTAGATGGAGAAAGAAGGAGATGATGGAGTAGTGAAAGAAAAGTAGGAGAAAGCAAATATCAAGACTGGAAAACTTGTGCAGGATTCTGGGGAAATGTTTCAAAGAACCTGTTTGATGGAGATAAGTCAGCAAATGATGAATGTATAATTACAACCCTCACGTCGGGATGGATGCAGGATGATTTATTTAAAGAAATGGTGGTGCAGAGTGAGGCAGAAAATGATGGTGATGTTTCCTGAGGAGACGTTATGGAAAAAAATTACAAAAGGAGAATGCAGAGACAATCCTGAAGAATAGTGGTGAGATGGAAAAGAAAACATATGCAGAGAAAGTAAAATAAGGCAAAAGTGGAGTAGCAGAAAAGAATACAGAAGAAAATGAAATACAGAAATACGTAGTAAGGATTCAAAGTAAAGAAGACAAGGAAGTAGACAGTTATGAAGTGTGGGACAATTTAATAGCTCCTTTGGGGTATAAAACACATGAGGTAATAATGTTTATTTTTATTAGCAAAGAGACATTCTATTGCATTATATTTGAGACTGCTTTTTCAATGAAAAATTTTCTTGGAGAATATGAAAAAAGATAGACTGTAACCCATGGAATATTTATGTGATAAAAGCATTTAACAGAGAAACAAAAAAGAAGATTCATGTATAATTTTGAACAGATGTAGAAAGAGAGACTTTGAAAGGACATTTGAAAGCTTTATATAAAGAAGTACTGGACATTACAAATGTTTATAGCAAAGGGAGTATTTGGACCAGTGGCTGGGATTGTAATATTGTGTTAAAAATAAAAAGAGAAAAAATTATACATATACCATGCATGAGAAATGTGGAATGGAATAGGGATGTTGTAAAATACTGGGAACAAACCAAAACATGCTTCTTTTGTGGAAAAGAAGAACATTTAATAAGTAACTGTGACAGAAGAAAATGTTATATTTGTGGGAAAATAGGACATGATGCAAAAATATTTATTGAAATGTTATAAATGTAACAAAATTGGACATTTATGAATGGATTGTAAAAATGAAAATAACAGTAAGGAAAAAGAAAAAGAAAGAGAATAAAATGAGCAAAGAGAAGAAATGTTAGAAGTAGAAATAGAAGAAAAATTAGAGGAGAAAAAATAATAAAGAGGACATATAAGAAGGTTCTGAAATAAGTAATGAAGAAGACATAAAATGGGAGGTAGTAAAAGGAAAAAGAAAGAATTCAGTTAGTAAAAGGGTAACCAACAGAAAAAGAAAATTGAAAGGGATAAGTACGAAAGAAAAAGAAAGGAAATGGATAAAAAAGATTATATACAGCTAAAGATTGGGGCTTGGTGTTATGGTTAAGGTGTTTGACTCACATACACAAGCTACAGTGTTTTATTCTCATCCTTGCGAAGGAAATTGATTAGGCTCAAAATGGCTAGCCTAGTAATGAGCTACAAACCTATGAAACCATGAATCTAAGGAAAAGGGAAAATGAGAATTTTAGAGTGGTTTCTGTAAATGTGAATAAAAATATGAATTTTGGAGTGGTAGAATACATGTGATGCAGATGAAATTATATTAGAAGACACAGGATTTTTAATGAATGAAGAAAGATAAACAGAGAAACTATGGGTAGAAAGATAATTTGGAATTTGGGAAATGAGAGATGTTCTGGAATAGCTATATTCTATAGAAATACAGTAAAGATATTAGATGTAACTTTACCAAAAAATTAGAAGACTAACCACTGTAGATTTAAAACGGAAAGAACAAGTATACAGAATTATAACATTATATGCCTATACTAATTGTAAAAGGGATAGCTTATTTTATTAGATTTTAGACTACATAGTGATAAATATGAATACAATAATATCAGCAGATTTCAATTGTGATTTACAAGGCAAGCATAAAAACAAAGGAAATTATATTAGAAAAATGTTAGAAGTTATAAAAATTTGTGGACATTCAAAAGGGTTAAGTATAGAACCAAAATAGATTATTTTATGGTATCAGAAGATTTAGTTATAGGAGAAGTAGAGGTAGTTGAAACCAGATTTTCTAATCATGCAATATGGCTAGAGATAAAAGAAAACCAGGAATATATAAAAATAGGCAAAGGAATACAAAGGATAAATGAGAAAGCATGGAAAGAAGAAGAAGAAAAGTGATTAGTAATACAGTTATGGAAAGATCATATTACTATGAACATTTTATAAAAATTCATCTGAATGGTTGATGATAGTTAAGGAAAAATATAAAAAGAATGTTTTTTTACAGTGACAATATGATGTGAGAAAGGTAGACAAAGAAAAATATAAAAGAACAGATCATGATGCATTGAAAGATTTAGAACATAATGACAGAAAGTACTTTGACAATGAAAAAGAATTACAATGAAAGAAATCAAGAAAAAATACAAGAACTGTTATAAGAGCAAATATTTTTTTACAAGGAAAAAGAGAAAAAGTATCAAGTTACTTAAGTAGATTAGTAAAGTAAGATGTTAGTGCAATAAGAGAAATAAAAAATGTAAAAGGAGAAATAGAAAGAACTCAGAAAATGATTATGGATAGTGTAGTACAATATGTATAAGAAATGTCCAAAGGAAAAAAGAAGGTAATGAAAAAAACATGAAAAGTAAAAAAAGTTAACAGAAAAAGAGAATAAAGAGTGGGAAAAGGAGATTTCTTTAAATAGTTTAGATGAAGTATTAGGGCAAGTAAGTATAGATTCTACTGCAGGCCCAGATGGAATAGGGTATGAAACATATAAAAATTTGAGGGACTGGCAAAAAATTTATTTTTTTAAGTTTTTGAATGAATGGTTAAATTAAGTTTTTATGTAAAAGAATTGTGTGTGGAATACTTAAATGTATATGGAAGAAGGAAGATAGCAGAGAATTAAAAAACTGGAGAGCAATAGTATTAAACAATAATGATTATAAGATCTTTCTGAAAATAATACAAAAGAGATTTGAAACTAAAATGGAAAATATTATGGAAGATAGCATATATAATATAAAGGGGAAGGGTTGCCAAGAATTATTAATAATAGAGAAATTGTGGAGGTTATTGTGAACAGAAAAGAAGCAGGAATCATTATAGGAGACCTTAATAAGGCTTTTGACACAATTGGACATGAAATATTATTGGTAATAATGAAAGAATACAATATAAGTGAGAAACATAGGAAATTATGTATGTCAGCATAGAGTCATAACAGAGTAAAATATTTGTAAATGGCTGTTTAAGCCAGGAGGTACATATAAAGAGTGGTGTAAGGCAAGGATTTCCAGTGAGCTCTATACTTTTGAATTAGTTATGAATGTGATAGTATGTGAAATAAATTACAAAATGAAAAAGGTGGGGTATATAACACCTGAAAGGTTATGAATTCCAGTTCTGTTAACATATGTAGATGACATTATAATAATTCCAAGAAACAAAATGTGGACAAAATAAGTAATAATTGGCACAACTGAGTGTCTAGAGATGATAGAGATGGCTTTAAATAAAGAGAAAAGTAAAGGTTTAGGTGATGTAGTAAAGATCGGGAATATATATTTTACAATGAATTAAATTTCTGTTTTAGATATAAAATTTGGGAATAAAGATGTAAGTAAAATTCAATGGGGAAAAACAATAGAAGAAATAATGCAAACATTTTTTTCCTGGAGAAAAAAAAGGCGTATTTGATAAATTCAGTGCTGATGGGGAAAATGGCATGCTTAGCAAGTGTATTTATGTTGCCAACAGTATTTGAAAAGGAATTATTGCAGATAATTGTTTCATTTATATGGGGTCCTAGATTAAACTCAGTAAAAAGAGGAGTTCTGCATGTAAGTAAAGAAGAAGGAGATTCTGGGTAAATTAACCCAGTGGTATACGCTTCTTCATTAAACTCATACAAAGTGTCAAAGTATATAAATGAAAAAGATGAGAGATTATTAGTAAAACTGTATAACTATAAGTATGATAAATTTTGGGGTATGGTAAAAAGAGTAAAAGACAAAAAGACTGTATAAATGAAGAAATAAAATGTTACCAAAAATATAACAAACACCAAAAGCAATTATGGCAGTGAGGCAACCATGGACCACTTGAACTTCATATTTCATAAAACATTTATTGTATTAGTAACACGGTAAGCTCTTTCACTATGAGCTTCATCAGACCATTAAAATCAATCCCATTACACACATATATTTATACTATCTCCAATTATTCAATCAAACTAACATCCAACACTTAAAGGAATAGGCATCTTGCTAAAATGTGTAATGAAGAAATACATAGTAAGATATATCCATACAAACTTACAAACATATAGAATATATCACATTTAAAAAAGGACAATTCAGACCATACAAGAGGGAAAATGTATATCAATTCATGGGTAAACTACTAACAAGTAGTTATTCTCCTAGATTTCAATAGTGGTTTCAATGAGGCTCTTTCATTGAGACCTTTGCCTCTGTCTACCCTAAGTCTAAAAATCCATTTTACTTCCCTACTTTCTGTGTGATTCCTAATGTCACCCCCTCATAAACAAGGTAAAACATGATCAATAACCATAAAACTAAAATTATGTGTCTGTCCCACTGATAGAATGTGTTTAGAAAGGGCATTATTGTGTGACTGGACCCTAATATTATATACATTTTCCCTTATTCTTTCTCTTAAAGTTCTGTCAGTTTTCCCAATGTAGAATGACTGACATAGACCGCAGCATGCCAAATAAACAACATGTGAGGCTCCACAATCAGCTGGAATAGTAAAATTAAAAACCTGACCTGTATCAGGATGGATAAATCTCCCGGTTTCATTCAAATATCTACATAAATTGCAGTGTCCACACTCCTTTGTGTGCGGTTCAGATGTATCCAAAGTATCTACTGTGCTTTTATTCGAGTACAGTATTCTCTTCAAATTATGTTTATTCTTATAGCTAAACTTAGGAATATCCCCCACTAAACTCCTGACACTAGGGTCCACATTTAAGACTCCCCAATGTTGTCTAATGATGTCCATAATATCCCTATTGTCCGTAGTGTAAAACATGGGAATCCTCATACCAGCCTCACAAGTGGAGTTAGAACGAGGGGCACACCTATGGCCCCTAGAAGAGAAATAAGGGCTTGCTCTATCATATCTAAGGTCTCTAATGTCATGAAGCCCCTTATCAATCTCCACCTTACTGTACCCTCTATCACCAAGTCTATGTCTCAAGTCTAACAACTCACTTTGAAATCCATCTTCCTTTGCATTGAGCCTCAAAGCTCTCATACCTTGTCCTTTAATAACATTAGGGAATATATAATAAGGGTGGATACTGCCCCTATGTAAGAGGGTGTTCCTATAACAGTTCTTCCGGAACACTCCTGTATTAATACAACCACTATTACTCTTCTCAATGTATACATCTAGGTATTCAACCCTCCTACTAGAGAATGTCATAGTAAATTTCAGATATTCAGTAAGACCATTCAGATGTCTGACAAACTTATTCAACTGTTCATTATTACCTCCCCAAATTAAAAACACATCATCCACAAAAACGTATATAAAAAAGGACGTACTGTTTAAATGTGTCAAGTACAAACAAAACATCTTCTTCCCATGTAGCTAAAAACATGTTGGCGTAGCTATTGGCACATGAAGTGCCCATAGCTATGCCATCATTCTGTAAATACACTTTTCTATCAAATAAGAAGACATTGTTTTCTAAAATAATTTCTAGAAATAGGCAGAGTTTATCAATCTGTTCCTCACCATACTGACTATGTTTAGTCAGATAACGCTGTATGTAGTCAATTCCTACCAAATTGGGTATAATGGTAAATAAGGATTGAACATCTAGTGTGTGACAAAAATAAAATCAGTATATCCATTGAGAGTAGTGCTGAAGTCATAAAAGTCAGTCAAAAATTGCTGAGTATCCCTAAGGACATATAGGTTGCCATTTAATATGGGATGTAAAAATTTCTCCACATATAATGAAAATGATTCTGTGCACCAACCTTTTCCAGCAACTATAGGTCTCATTGAAGTTTTTTGCCCATCTTTGTGTATTTTGGGCAGACCTTGTATTACCGGTATCAGTGGGTGCTCAACCTTCAAAAATGTATATAATTCACGTGTAAGGAGGTTACTTTTACAAATATCATCCACATGTACACAATCCTGTTACACAATGTCATTGTTCAAAGTCAATGACAGAATAGAAATGTCTATCACTCAACATATCTATCATGCAACTACTATACTGTTCTCTATCCATTGTGACAATAGGGCCGCCTTTGTCGGCAGGTCTGATAACAATGGTCCCATCGTTATGCAATCATTTCAGTGCTATACGTTCCCTATAACTTAAATTAGATTTCATATTCCTATGATTGTTACCAACCCAGCCACTGGAGATGCACAAGCCAGTGCATTTCTTTGCCCGGATAAATGGGGAGGGTTGTGTCAGGAAGGGCACTGTACCCAAGGGTGAGAGAGTGGTGATTGGAGCAGATTTCAATGGGCATGTTGGTGAAGGGAACAGAGGGGATGAGGAAGTGATGGGTAGGTATGGTGTTAAACAAAGGAATGCAGAAGGTCAGATGGTAGTGGATTTTGTGAAAAGGATGGACATGGCTGTGGTGAATACATATTTTAACAAGAGGGAGGAGCATAAGGTGACATACAAGAGTGGAGGAAGATGCACACAGGTGGAGTATATCTTATGTAGGAGGGCTAGTTTGAAGGAGATTGGAGACTGTAAAGTGGTGACCGGAGAAAGTGTAGTTAGGCAGCATAGGATGGTGGTTTGTAGGATGAAGTTGATGATCAAGAGGAGGAGGAGGAGGAGGAGTGCGAGGCAGCACCAAGGATCAAATGGTGGAAATTGAAAAAGGGTAATTGTGAGGTGGAGTTCAGGGATGAGTATAAGACAGGCACTGGGTGGCAGTGAAGAGTTACCAAATAGCTGGGTAACTACAGCAGAGCTAGTAAGGGAGACGGATAGAAAGGTGCTTGGTATCACATCGGGACAGAGGAAGGACGACAAGGAGACATGGTGGTGGAATGAGGAAGTACTGAAGAGTATACAGGCAAAGAGGTTGGCAAAGAAGAAGAAGTGGGATTGTCAGACAGATGAAGAAAATAGACAGGAGTATAAGGAGATGAGGTGCGTGGCAAAGAGAGAGGTGGCGAAGGCTAAGGATAAGGCATATGAAGAGTTGTATGAAAGGTTGGACACTAAAAAGGGAGAAAAGGACATGTACCAATTGGCTAGACAGAGGGACCGAGCTAGGAAAGATGTGCAGCAGGTAAAGGTGATAAAGGATAATGAGGGAAACATACTCACAAGCGAGGAGAGTGTGTTGAGGAGATGGAAAGGGTACTTTGAGGGGTTGATGAATGAAGAGAATGAGAGGGAGAGAAGGTTGGATGATGTAGGGATAGTGAATCATGAAGTACAATGGATTAGCAAGGAGGAAGTAAAGATAGCTATGAAGAGAATGACGAATGGAAAGGCTGTTGGCCCAGATGACATACCTGTGGAAGCATGGAGGTGTTTAGGTGAAATGGCAGTGGAGTTTTTAACCAGACTGTTTAATGAAATCTTAGAAAGTGAGAGGATGCCTGAGGAATGGAGAAAAAGTGTTTTGGTACTGATTTTTAAGAATAAGGGTGATGTGCAGAGCTGTAGTAACTACAGAGGGATTAAATTGATCAGTCACAGCATGAAGTTATGGGAAAGAGAAGTGGAAGCTAGGATAAGAAGGGACGTGATGATCAGTGAACAGCAGTATGGTTTCATGCCAGGAAAGTGCACTACAGATGCAATGTTTGCTCTGAGAGTGTTGATGGAGAAGTACACAGGAGTTGTGGTATTGTATGAGGAAGTCAGGAGTGTCAGAAGTATGTAAGAGTGGTACAGGATATGTACGAGGGTAGTGTGACAGCTGTGAGGTCTGCAGTGGGAGTGATGGATGCGTTTAAGGTGGAGGTGGGGTTACATCAAGGATCAGCTCTGAGCCCTTTCTTATTTGCAATGGTGATGGACAGGTTGACAGATGAGATCAGACAGGAGTCCCCATGGACTATGATGTTTGCAGATGACATTGTGATCTGTAATGAGAGTAGGGAACAGGTGGAGGAGACCCTGGCAAGATGGAGATATACTCTAGAGAGAAGAGGAATGAAGGTCAGCAGGACTAAGACAGAATATATGTGTGTGAATGAGAGGGAGGATAAAAGAATGGAGAGGATGCAAGGTGTAGAGGTGGCGAAGATGGATGAGTTTAAATACTTGGGGTCAATAATTCAGAGTAAGGGTGAGTGTGGAAGAGAGGTGAAGAAGAGAGTACAGGCAGGATGGAGTGGGTGGAGAAGAGTGTCAGGAGTGATTTGTGACAGACGAGTACCTGTAAGAGTGAAAGGGAAGGTCTACAAGAGGGTAGTGAGACCAGCTATGTTATATGGGTTGGAGACAGTGGCATTGACAAAAAGGCAGGTGTTTGAGCTGGATGTGGCAGAGTTAAAGATGTTAAGATTTGCACTGGATGTGACGAGGGTGGACAGGATTAGGAATAAGTATATTAGAGGGTCATCCCAGGTTGGAAGTTTTGGAGACAAAGCCAAAGAGGCAAGATTATGTTGGTTTGGACATGTGCTGAGGAGGGATGCTGAGTATATTGGGAAAAAGATGCTAAGGATGAAGCTACCAGGTAAGAGGAAAAGAGGAAGGCCTAAGATAAGTTGTATGGATGTGGTGAGAGAGGACATGCAGGTGGTTGGTGTGACAGAGCAAGATGCAGAGGACAGGAAGAAATGGAAACAGGTGATCTGCTGTGGTGACCCCTAACGGGAACAGCTGAAAGAAGATGATGATGATTCCTATGATTGTTACCACTTCTCTTACTATCATAGAAACAATCTAAATAATCTTCTACTTGCTTAGTGAATGTTTCTACTAAAGGGTGTGAAGATGGCATATATAAACTAGGTCTTCTAAAAGAAGTGATATTATTTACAACTGTATCACCAAATTCAAGTTTCAACATCAAGTTCCTACCAAACATCTTTATATCAAGCATAGTATCACATAAATTGCTAGTATTAGAGGGAATAAAAGTCAAGCCTTTACTTAGCACCGATACTTCTTCAGAGCTCAAACACATTTATATATATTCCAAACAAGCGAGTCTCTGCTTGACTTCACATTTTCTTGAGTGTTTGTGTGGACTGTCTCTTGGTTGACAACTTCCATTTCTGCTGACCACAACTCATAGAACGAGACCTCCTTTTCAAATTGTCCCCTTCTATAGGTAAAGGGAACTTGTTGGAAAGCACAACAGATGATGTAGAAGGTTGCAGATGTAAGGGGTTACAGAAAGCAGATGAGGCCTTAGGTCGTATATCTTTTGCCCCTGAAGCCTTAGTGCTAGAATTAGAAGTATTAACCAAGGTAGTTTCAGTATTCACTTCATTAGTACCATCATTTACGTTATCATTGGGTTCAGAAATATTCCTGTCTTTAGGAATCAGTTGTAATGCACTGTTCAGAACTGGGACCAATGACATCCCTCTGATGCCTAGAACCATTAGACCTATCATTGTTCCTGGGCCAGGTAAAGACATATCCATTCTGGAAATCAAGTGTATCTCTGTCAATTTTGGATTTTTTCTGTTGGAGGAGTCATCTCTCATAGACTGACACCCCATCCAAAATACAGTCAAGCACACATTCGACCATATGTCTCGGAAAACTATTACAGATATCTGTTTGTTGCAATTTAACAGATTCCCTCAAATTATCCTCCTCAGGTTTAAAATATTCAACCAGTAAGCTCATATATTTAGCGCTTGCCTCTAAGTTGAGTTGCTGCCACTTAGCAAATCAGGATGTTGGATCCCATAGGTCGGCATTTTGAGAATGCACAAACCTCTTGGTATGATGTTCTTGGCTAAACACACTTCAAAATGCTGTCTTTGTGTTTGTAGCCATTTAAGTTTTAATAAATCCATCTCCAACTTCTCCATCGATTCTTTTAGCTCATTCGCCATCTCATAGTCCATTGAGGAAGCTGCATCACAAGAAATGACGTTGTATAACATCAGGGGGTTTGTACGAATCTTGATGCACTTATTAAACCTGTCCATGAGGTTCCTATTGCTGTCAGCAGACCCAATAGGTCTAAAGTCCAATTCAGTCTCCTGGGTAAATCCCTCTGCCATGTTCCCACAGAATAACACCACAATAAAAATGTAGAAGAAAATGACCAAATAGGTCTCCCATAGGGCAAACGTCTCACCACCAAAAGTAGATAAGATATAATGAACACCAATAGCAATTATGGCAGTAAGGCAACCATGGATCACTCGAACTTCATATTCCATAAAACATTTATTGTATTAGTAACATGTTCAGCGCTTTCGCTATGAGCTTCATTAGACCATTAAAATCAATCCCATTACACACATATATTTTTACTATCTCCAATTATTCAATCAAACTAACATACAACACTTAAAGGAATAGACCTCTTGCTAAAATGTGTAATGAAGAGATACATTGTAAGATATATCCAAACAAACTTACAAACATAGAGAATATATCACATTTAAAAACAGACAATTCAGACCACATAAGAGGGAAAATGTATATCAATTCATGGGTAAACTACTAACAAGTAGTTATTCTCCTAGATTTCAATAGTGGTTTCCATGAGGCTCTTTCATTGAGACCTTTGCCTCTGTCTTCCCTAAGTCTTAAAATCCATTTTACTTCCCTACTTTCTGTGTGATTCCTAATGTCACCCACTCGTAAACAAGGTAAAACACGATCAA
Organism: Protopterus annectens; assembly: GCF_019279795.1. NCBI lineage: Eukaryota > Metazoa > Chordata > Ceratodontiformes > Protopteridae > Protopterus > Protopterus annectens. The sequence continues at coordinate 592,475,599 of NC_056751.1, forward strand.
TAACCAAAAAACTAAAACTATGTGTCTATCCCACTGATAGAATGTGTTGCCTCTGCACAAAGGCAATTATTTTGAACACAGTGTAAGTTCAAGTGTTTGAATGCAGGTTTGGGTGTGGGCAGAAACCTTGACCATTAAAATGTATGAACATGCACAGTTATAAAATGGCTGCATATATAGGGTACATTACTGTATTTGATGTAGCTTGAGAGGATAGGGCAACTTATACCAAAAACAAAGAGCTAAATTACTTAGCAAATGATACCTAGTGGATAAAACAGTACTTAATTATAGTGTCATTTTGCAGTACCAATTAAATCATATAAAAAGTAATTCATAGATGTTGTATAAATTTCACAGAAGAATTAGAATCCCAAACCTTTAATAACAAGAGATTCTTGTATATTTCCAAATATAAATCAAATGAGATGTGAGAATATCCTGCAATGGGTCTACTTCAAAGCATCGAAGTACCACTTCATCGAATCCCACATCATCAAGACAACATCACCAAAACTGCAGAACATCAAACTCCTGAAACATCGAAAACTAACCCCTGGAAAACCCCAACATAACAAAAAAAAAAAAAAAAAGAAGCAAATCAAACCCACTGAGCGTTAACTCCCACACCCCCCTAACTAAATATACCAACTCCAAGATCGCACTACAGTGGGCGAAGGGCAAAGTTCACCATGGGGACCAAGTGGTTCTTTTCTCATGGACTATCTTGTGTCAGCTATCTTTTAATCATGAATTTATCTATTTTCCTATGTCTCTTGATGTCATATTTGCTAACATTAAAGATGATGCCTTCACTAATATAGTAGATATGTATATTTTATAGTGCACCTTGGCAAACTTTGTCATTTTATTAAAGTAAATAAGTTAACAAATTTGCAGTCATCAGACAATTGGGTTATCTAGAGCTTATTTCCTGCTTTTATATCTGAGAAGTATAGTCTAAAAGCAAAGCAGTCTAAAAAGAAGGGGAGCAATGAGGCTGTGCCTGCTCACCTCTTTCTGGGTGGAGGGGGAAAGATGTGTCTGGGACACATAATGTGCACTGATCTTCCCAGCAGAGACTGAAGAAATATATGTAGTGTGCTAGCACTAGGAGGTGGGATCATCTGTATGCTTTCTTCACTCATGGAGATAAGGGACTCCACTGTTAATCACTGGGATAACACCCGACACTGATTTGTTTTATCCTGCTGTTTAATTACTTTTTATCACCAAAATGCATGTGATTTGACATTTTATGCTTTTAATTTGTCAGTTATTCCTCCAAGTGGGATAGTGCTAAATGCCTTAACAAGATAAGCAACATGCACTGTCAATCTTTCTTTTTATATTATCACTGAATAGCTGAATGAAAAAAAATATTGATTGATCTAAAGAGTCTGAGAACATACTTCCCATAAATGCCTACACAAGTCAAAAAGCATGCCTTCCTGCACCTCTCAAACTTATAAATGCTAACTCCATGGTCACACAACAGTGGGGAAAGGAAAAAATCCCCAAGACTTGAACAGCAGTTTTGCCCAAACAGTAGACCCCCCCACACACACACACACACACACACACACAAGCTATGCACTAAACCTTCAGTCTCAAGTAGTTGTGTTGAGGCAGCTACCCCAAGCAGCTGGTGTATGATAACCTGTAGGGAAACTGTCAGTCCCCTCACCATTAT